>NC_084981.1:25182459-25482459 GCF_963691925.1 Scomber scombrus | reverse complement strand
TCCTCCATCCTCCCTTCCTTCCTTCCTTCCCTCCTCCCTCCCTCCTTTCCTTCCTTCTTCCTCCCTTCCATCCTTCCTTCCTCCTTCCCTTCCTTCTTCTTCCCTTCCTTACTTGACTGGAGGACAACAGGAGGGTTAAAGTCACTGTTTCCTCTTTTGTACCACTGTCTACACTGTCTTTTATTTTATTCTACATTTTATTCTATTTCTAGTCTTATTCAATGTATATTTATTCAGAATGTCCGCCACACCACAGCAGATCTTATCTTAGGAGTCTAACTTTGGTGTTCAGTTTCCACAAAAAACAAACTCAGGGGAAAATTTAGCATAACCCTAACCCTAACCCTTTAAATCATAGAAAGGATGCTGATAATAAATCCAATGAAATGCCTCAAAATACATTTCCTACCTGCAGTAAGGCCACACTCAGGTTTTCATGATGTATTGTGTAATTCCTTATTTCCCACCAGACAAAATGGTCTGGGCTACAGCAGCTGCATTAGTCGTCTGGGGGTGTCGATTGCTCCGCTCATCCTGCTGCTGGAGGACGTATGGACTGTTCTTCCTCAGATCATCATCTGCGCTATGGCCATCATATCTGGCCTGGTGTCTCTCCTGCTTCCTGAAACCCTGAATGTGAGGCTACCAGAGACCATTGATGACATAGAAAAGCCAAGGTTTGTAACATTAAAGCCACACTTTATGTACAATTTGAATTGGGTTTACTTTGCTGCCATCTTGTGGTCTTATCTGGTGTTACACTGAGACACAGTAATGCATGCTGGCCTTTTACTTCTGATTTTAAGTTGGGATATACCATATAACATTGTATAAAATGAAATCATAAAAAACTGTCACCACATTGTCAATTTAGAGTTTAAGAATGTGTAGAAAAATCACCTTTAAATTAGATTCATGAGGGTTTTTTTATGTTGAGAAATGTAGGAAAATATAAAATTAAAACATTTTTAAAAAGAAGTATGGCTACATAACTGATGGATGCAATAACACTGATACAATACTTTTCAGTCAAGAGCATTAATAACATGGAAATATCCTGTTCATTGCTATTTTCTTTCATTTCAGCAGGAAAGACGTCTCCTCTCACTCCGTGGAGTCTTCAGGAGTTTTCCTGGAGTCAAAGAACACAGCAGACACTTAGCTTTGTAGAGACAAGTACTGTGAAACAAGGACTTTGTTTTCTGTGTTCATACACATCATGAAGAAGTACCACCATCTGCTGTAACTGCCTTGTGTCAATGTAAACACTGGGAGTGAACACAGATAATCACTTCTCTGCTATTTGGAAGAAAACTAAGGTCAAGATATGCGTGTAACTCCAACCCCTGTTTTTTTGTTTTTATTTTTTTTAAACAGTCATTTGATGGTTTTGTTGGGGTCTTGTAGGTCATTGGGGGATGTGGGTATATTTTTTAGAAATTATGAATACAATTTGAAAAGAAATTTGTGTTTTTGTAGTTTGTAACCATTAATATAGTCAAACATTAAGGATAACTCATTCATAATGTCCACTTAAGTATTTTTTTAATCCCTGGTTAATCTGCCTGAGTATTATTTCATCTGAATGATAAACAATAAGTTTTATGCGTTTCCATACACCACTGACTTTTGTGAAACAGAATAATGTGGTTATATCACAGCAGATATAGTTTGCTTTGTTGTCAAACTTCCATCTGCATTGACTTCATCATTCATGGTGGTTTTAAGGATTCTCCATTGAAGTTGTTGCACATGTGTAGCCTATTTAAGAATCATCTAATCAGTCCTTCAGGGTATTTATGTATGAATCAGCACAGATTAAACCAACCCTCACAGTTTATTTACATTAGATTACATTCAACTTTTCACACAAAATAAGTGCCAGTGTAACAAAACTTTAAATATACAGAAGTAGTGTGTACTTACAGAAGTAAATGTATGGGTATAAACATTAAAGTGTAAGGGTGCTTGAAAATCTGAGTCAAAGATCCTCACAAAAAGTGCATGTACCATCTAAAATATATATGAAATGTGTTAAAGAGTGCATATGTACCCATCTCAGAAGTAAAATCACATCAGAATCACATTTATGAGCCAAAGTGGAATAAAAATCAAGTCTCAGTCCTGACAAATAATTTTCCTTGGTAGCTTTTTCCTTAAAACTTGTCTTCACAGGCAGTGCTCGCCCCCTCACACATAAAGCCTCTCCAATTTAGCTTTTTTTTTTTTTTTTTTTTTTTAAGTAACCAAAACTGAACCATCCCTAATGTTAAACCTAAAACTAACTTTGGTTAATGGATCTTGTCAGCAGCCCTACACACCTCTATTAGAAGTATAAGGTAACTTTAACCTTCGTGTCGTCCTCCCGGGTCAAATTGACCCCGTCTGTTTTGACTGTTCCTTCTTTCCTTCCTTCCTTCTGTCCTTCCTTCGTCCCTCCCTCCTTCTCTCTTTCCCCCCTTCCTTCTTTCCTTCCTCCATCTCCTTTTCTTCCTTCCTTCTGTCCTTTTTTCCTCCCTCCCTTCCTTCTTTCCTCTGTCCTTCTTCCCTTCCTTCTTTCCTTCCTTCTTTTCTGCGTCCTTCCTTCCTTCCTTCTTTCCTTCCTTCTTTTCTGCGTCCTTCCTTCCTTCCTTCTTTCCTCTGTCCTTCTTTCCTTCCTTCATTTCTGCGTCCTTCTTTCCTTCCTTCCTTCCTTCCTCCCTCCCTCCCTCCCTTCCTTCCTTCCTTCCTCCTGCCTTCCTTTCCTTCCTGCTTTCCTTCCTTCTTTCTTCCTTCCTTCCTTCCTCCCTCCCACCTTTCCTTCCTCCTTCCTCCCTTCCTTCCTCCTTTCCTTCCTTCTTCCTCCCTTCCTTCCTTGACTCAAGGACAACAGGAGGGTTAAAGACCTAATTCAGGGCAAAGATAAAGATAAAGTACTTCTCTAATGGTGCTCCTATACATGGTCAGACTCACAATGGACAGTCAAGACCTGGCTCCTGCATTACCCACAATGTAACTCGACTGCAAACAGTTAAGTCAGAGATTGTGGTGTGTTATGCTAGCAGCTAATGTAGCATAGAGAATAGAATAACCTCCCTTTCTAACTTTTCTATCTGTAGATCTCTTTTCACATATGCTTTATTATTTCCCAAGACCTGTAAACAGACTTTGTTGTATAAAAATTGGTGGGGTTCTCCTTTAAAGACAGACGTTCAACTGCAAGTGTTTATATGCTGACAGGGTATTTCTGAGATTCAGAGAAATTGCTAAGGTCATGTTTTACTCTCATTGGATTTTGTTATATTATGTTTATGAGTGACTTGTGGACAATCACATCTTTTCTGCAATTTATTGCAACTTTCCTGGCTAACTAGCTAACTGCCCAGACTAGTGCTTATATTGGCAGGAATATCCACATAGGCCTACAAGGGTTTTCCGAGAGCCTTAAAAAATTGCAGAAACCCCATTTACTTTCATGGGATCTTATCAAATAATTGTTGGATGATTGCAAACGTTATCACAAGTTGTTGGAAAAGCTGCTGCAAATTTATACATTTGGGGTTACAGTGACCACAATATGATGCTGCAGGGACTGTTGTGTTTTTATCAACATCAGCTGCTTGGCCACCAGCTGACTAATCATATTTATGCAGTTGTAACCTGACACGTATCCTACTACTTTGTTAAATAGGCTCATGCCAACACCATATTTTGCCGCCATCCCGACCCTCTTTATGTGATGAGCTTTTGTTATTTACTTTATTATTTTTTTATCAAGGGGAATAAGTTCTCCCTGCAGAATCTCCATAGCTGCATGGATTCTCTGAGAGCTCTCTCAAACAGAACAGCCTTTTGTGCCAAATCAAACTCTATAACTATTTGCTGTAAGCGATCAATTCCTTGGTGTGCCTCCGACTAAACATTGTTTTTGGCATCTGCCCCCAAACTCCAACCAGTGTGAGTTTTCCCAAGCAAGACTGATGGATGTATTTGGAAATCTTTCTTAAAAGTCTTTGTCCTGGGCGCGCAGGTGGTCGGGGGGGTTTGAGTCCCAGCCGGGGGTCCTTAGCTTCAACCCCCCCCCCCCCCCCCCCCCTCTCTCTCCCATGTTTCCTGTCTGTCTGCTGCTGAATGAAGGTGTCTATGTGTCCTCCTCAAAGTCTTGTCTCTACAATTTCAGCCACCGTGTCCACAGTCGGCCTTATCTCCTGTGTCCGAGGTGTCTTTTGACAGCAAGGCATTACCTGCAGTACCTCTTTAATCCCTTTGGTCATGAATAAGTAAAGGAATGGGTCCACCAGAGGGCTAAGGTAGAGCAGCAGGTGAGACAATAGCCCCAGGTATTGCACCGTCTCTTTAAATGATAGAGCCTCCAGGAGTATGCTGAGGATAAAAGGGGTGTAGAGAATGGTGTAATTTGCCCATATTGCACCTATCCCCCACACCGTCCTCCTCCTCTCAGGGGTGGAAGGGTTTGATCTGGAGCAGATCAAGGCCCTCCAGGAGTCCACAGCAAAGAAGAGGAGGAAAGGGAAAGGGGTGAGTAGAGCCACTGCGAACCAGAAGTTGTAGTTCAGTACAGCGAGGGTCATGACAGCGAATGGGGCAGCCCACATTACCAGGGCGACCACAGGAGACCGCCGGATGTCCCCACAACAGCCCCGACACTGCGGGTAAGCCACAAGGACATGGCGCTCCTGGGCTATGAACAGCATGAAGGTGATGTTGGAGATCACACCAAAGTAGAAAATGAAGTCAGTGGGGTTAGAGGAGGAAGCAGACTCAGAGCTCATTTGTTGGTCCACACTGGGACGACCTAAGAAACTAATGATGTCAGAGACCAGGAGGAACATGACATGCATGGGGATCTTGTTCTCACCTGAACAGAGAAAAAGATACAGAGGTTACTAATGATCATAAGATACTGCTACTAGACCACATACTACAATGCTTATACTCATATTAATGCTAATACTGCACCTGCCAATACCACACCATTTTTTCTTACTGCAACCATTAGTGCTACTGTTTTATCTAAAATACCACTAAGCTACTAATACAAATACTGATACTGGCATTATTTCTATTATTATGCTGATACACAACTGTATCAACAATAGTACTTCATACTACTACTGCTACTCCAATTTGCGTCATGCCCTTGAGACGCCAAACACAAACCAATACATAGTGATAAGCACAAGGAACAATGTGCACAAACAGACCGCCTGCATCTCTCTCCCATGCCCCGACCCTTTACTATACATTACCCAAGGCTTTCACCACTCCCAATCAAGGACCCCTCCTCCACACTCACCAATGAAGGAGTTGGTTGAGGCTGAACTTAGTCAAATTAATGAATATAATATATTCAACAGCAAGAACCACAATCATCATCACTCGGGTGTCCACCAGAGATGAGATAGACCCAATGCCGCTTGATTAAACATACCAGTGATCTTAAACAGCTGGTGGTACTGTATGGTCAAACACATCTTAGCAATCAGAGACCATCAACTATCTGTCTCAATAATCTTAAATTTGTCCATATTCAGTCACAACCCGTCTTTTTTTTTTTTTACTGTCACAGAATCCCAACAGATGAAATTAACTATTTTCATTAAACTATGTTTTTAGTTGAGACTTGGCTAAACAGTACTACTGGTGTAGCAACACTGATAGAGGCCTGTCCTCCAAACTGTAATTTCTATCAGCCAGTCAGACAAAACAGGAGAGGAGGAGGGATTGCAACCATTTTCTCTACATACTTTGTATGTAATGGCATTGACCTGGGTGGATTTAAATCATTTGAATATCTTGTTCTTTAGCTTAAAGCTGAATTATCACTGCTTACTATGACATATTATTACATTGCATATGACCCGGTTTTAGCTGCACTTCACTTGCTGCCTGTCAAATTTAGAAAATGATTTTAAAATATGTTATTAACTTTTAAATCTCTGCATGGTCTAGCACCTAATTATCTCACTGAGCTTTTAAGTCCCTACATGCCAGCTTGTAATTTTAAGTCTTCTGACAAGGCTGTTCCCAGGTCTAGACTGGTGACTAAGGGGGACACAACCTTTGCCATCAAAGCCCCCCTAGGACTCTAGAACAGCCTGCCTGAGGATATCAGGTCAACCAATTTTAAATCTATTTTTATAAAACTGCTCTTTATCCTCATATGGCAGCAGCTTAGTGCACCAATTTAAACTTTTATCATTTATGTCCTTTAATGCTTCTTGCTAGCTTGTTTTCTCTAATGGTATTTGCATTACTTTACAACTATGTTATCTTTGTTTTAAACTTTTGTTTTATTTCAGAATGTTTTTATCTATACAAACACACCATGTAAAGAAAGGTGCTATACAAATAAAGATTATTATGATTATTGTTATGATTACATTATACCACCAGGATATTCTCAGAGATGATCTCATTTGGTGTCATTACATATGATGCGCTAATCCTGCATGTAGACTTAAACATTCATATCAACAAAAAAGAGTGACTCCAAAGCTGTGGAGCTTGAAAATCTACTGAGCAGTTATGAACTCACTCAATATGTAAATAAAGCCACTCATCGGCATGGCAACAATCTAGATCTGGTAATCACAAAAAGGGCTAAACATTGACAATGTTTAGCCTGACCATCACTGTGTGTTCTTTGATTCCTAGATGACAAAGCTGAAACATATTTGTCTAATCTTATGAGATCACTTGAGTCATACAGCTGCAACTGTTCTTTGAATGACATGGTTGCACATTTCTACAATGCACTGTCAGATGCTTTGAAAAATGTTTCTCCACCCAAAGTTAAGAAGAGGTCTACACTGTCTGAATCTCTCCATGGCTGAACAATATAAGTGTTAGAGATTATGAGATCAAGAGAATGTGACAGCTACAATAAAATGGAGGAAAACTAGAATCACAGAAGCCATGACTGCACATAGCAAAGCATTATGTCTGGCCAAGAAAGGATTACTTTTCCGAGATTACTACAGATTATGCTGGGAATTCTCCACTATTGACCAGCTACTTAACACTGCCCCCACCCCCACCTACTGATGATCTCAGCAAATCCCGCAAAAGTGATGTAAGCATGGGAAAAATTCACATACTGTAGGTATTACAACTGAGCTCCACAAGGCTCCACAATGCAACTCGTCTACCTCGTGTATTTACCCCCTGTACCTAAAGCATTTTTAAAGCAGTTGTTCGACAGTGTTTCAACTCATGTCCTGAACATTATAAATACATCACTTCAAATAGGCGTCTTTCCAGATGCCTTTAAAACAGCTGCTGTTAAACCCTTACTAAAAAAACCCAACCTAGATGGTAACGCACTGGCCAGCTACAGGCCATTATCCAACCTTCGAGACATTGCCCCGCTAATCCCCAGATTAATGCTTGCTGGAAAACTTACAAAAACACTAATAGTGCGATGTTATAAACACCTTGTCTTTATTTTTGTGCATTGCTTTGTCATCATGTATTTTTGTAATCTGTTCTATGATAGGTGTATAACATATTGGACAATTTATGACCGAATAGCAGAGTGAAGACAAACCTTTGGACAGATTCTTCAGGGTGTAAATAGCTAGTCCAATGGCAGGCAGCCCAATAGCGAAGGTTAACCAGTTGATCACCTTGGCCACCTGGACAGTGGTGTGCAAGGTGGCATTGAGGTTGTCTGTGACGTTGTTGAGGACGGGGACAGTTGTTGTCACTGTGCTGCTGTCAGCCATAGAAGGCCATGCGGTGGCTATTTATGTGTTCAGCTGTTCAGATAAGCATAGAGATCCTCTGAGGGTGTTGCTCAACTGAAGTCATGGATGCGGCCGTTTGTAGTTTGTAGTGAAGAAAGTCTCAGACCAGTTTGATTCAAAAGCAAGACCAAAGCCATTCCTTCACAAGACCAAAAGAAACACAAAACAGTTGCACGTGTCAACATTAAAACAAAGGATTCAGTGTATTTTTGTTTAAAGGTAGAAAAGCCGGGCTAGATAACAGAGCGTTTTGTCATCTGTGTCACCCATGACCGCTGATGTGTAAAGTCTTTCCAAACTAGGCACTGAGCTTCAGTCCAGTCTTGTACTCCTGCACTGCCCTCACTCAAATTTGATTTCATATTTTCTCAGAAATAGCATCTAGAAATGTCTTGACTGGATGAGAATAGGAAACATTTATGTTTAATGGCAAACTATACATGGTTGCTTCCATTTAAATTAGATTCCTCCGTAAAAACTTAATTTAATTGTGAATGTTACTGACCAAGAGAAGCTTTAAGTCATCAAAACCAGCTCTGAGACTATACCAGACAGTAAATTGGCCATAAAACCTAAAGTACAAGCTAAAAGAGGCAAAGTCAAAAGTACAGAGTTGGTAAGAATGATCTGTGGGTTCAGGACTACATCATACAGCCATTTGAATTAATGTTCTGGTTAAAAATTCTGGTTAATTCAAGTTCAATATTTCCTTCAACATGATAGAGTTTTTTTTATATTGCTGTCTACTGAAGCCAACATTACTCCATCTTCATATTTAGCAATGTCACATTGATTAACTTAAAGTATTATCTTACCTGTGACAAACACTGAGTCAACTTCCATCCATCAAAAGCACATTTGTTGCAATCCAAAAACAACAACAATAAGACTTCATTGCTAAAAAAAAAAATCCCCCCCAACTCTCAAATGGTTGCGCAATCAGCATCACAGACAAACAGCACGTCTGTCCGAATATCACTCAACATGTTTAGTTTGAGTTTTGTGTATGTGTGCGTCAGGGCTTTGTATAACAGTATGTGACATCGTTCTTCCTAGGAAGCCATTTATTGCTGCAGCACTGAGCCGCCTTATCGCCACAGAGCTCAGCTGGCTGCTTTGAATGTGGCTGAATATTGTCCAGTGGTTTACATAGATCCCACTGGGTGTTTGGGATAATGGAGGAAGTGAATATTTGCATGAAGGGCTGATGTCAGTACATCAAATGAAACTTTATCTTAACTACTTAACCACATGTTTGTGTGGAAGTGGAACTACAGTCAATTAGCTGCAAAGCTTCTAGCCTTGAGATTAATTTACTTGCCATAAGACTGTTCAGCCTGGGAAAATAGTTGTGTAATGTCCTCTGTGGTTCTGGTGGAGCTTTGTCTTGTCTGAGAAAGTAACCCTGATGATGTTATGTTGGCTTGGACGTAGAGACTATAAATTGCTAACAGAAAATCTGCATGAAAAACTGGAGGTGTGGAGTTTGGAAGACAGTATTTACCAGACCGGGAGGGCCCAACAAAAACATTCAGTATTGGAATAGTAGCATTTTTGGATCTTAACCTATCCAAGGAACTAAAAGTCAGAATATCTTGGGCTCTGCTGCGTCAGCTTTAAAGAGGACTATGATGCACATTTCCAGGTCTATGTTTATATAATTGAGCTCAACTGGAATATCTTTGCATGATTCACTAATGCCTATGCAGCCCAGCCAGTTCAGCCTCTGTCTAAAAAAGGACGTTTTAGTTTCTGTCTCTTTAACGCCCTCTACCGAGCAGACTACTCCTTTCTGATTGGTCAGTTTCGGGAGGGTTTATAAACAAACAACAATAGTCGGATTTCACTTCTTTTTCCTGTTCTTTACTCAAAATATAAACTTCTGAAATACAAATGTACAGAGTATATAAGAATGGCTTAAACTTGATTTATTGTTGATTGTTGTGAGTGTTGAAGTTGTCTTGTGATTAAAATGCTGCTGTTGTTCTTCATACATCTATGGTTAAAACAATTAGTAGGAAGTAACCGGAACATTATTGGTTCTTATGGTTCTAACACGCAGACCTTCCTGAACTTACCATTACATTAGACGATGTAATGTTAACGCTATGAAAATGTTTACACAAAGGTTTTAAGATTTAAAATGTAATACCTCATTTTAGTCGCTATATCTGTAAGACATCCTCAAACATTTGACGTTTGCTCTTGTCATGGTAGGAAAGCCTCATGAAATGGCATTCATGATATATAATATATTATTATATATACTATTGTGTCTTTCAGAGGTTGAATGGATTGGATATTTAAATGTATTCAATTAATACCTAAATTGCTCTTCAGATATTCCAAGCTTGTTTTTCTGTGGTCAAAATGGATCCAGCACGTGGACGGTTTGACTTTCTGTCACATACTATTTGAAGAAAGCACAACATTTGTCTCACAGTGACAATGAACAATGAATAGAAATCAACTAAAACCATAAATATCGTTCTGACAGTGCTCAAAAAGAGAAACGAATCAGGACATCAGTGGCCTTTCAGCCTTTCAGATCCTCTAACACGTTAAAAGCCATCAAAGGATCATCCTTCTGCTTCACTGTCCACTCTGTTAGCCCCCCCCCCCCCCCCCCCCCCTCCATTTGGCTCTTTTCTGCCTGTCTTTACAGACATTGTGTTCAGGTCTTGCTACAGTTGACCTGTGACCAGCAGGATGCTCTAAGATACAGTGAACAGTGCTATTGTTTCTGTGAAAAGGCCCGGGCATGTTGCTTTGGATTATGGGAAAAACAGCAGGATGCAGGTGGTGTTACGGTCAGAATAATCTGCTGACAATATCAATCCTGCAGATTCTGTGTCTTGTAATGCATTCATTCATTCTTCTTCTGTTTATGTTTCCTACATGAACTGATACGGTTTCTATTTTATGGTCCTGGTTTTTATTTTTACGCAATCAAAAATAACACAGTTTCTGAAAATGATACGAAGCTTGCTGCTTATATAGATTGCAATACTATTGACACAGTTATTTATCTGCAGTTGAAGGGGCAACACTTTCAACCACCTTCCCTCAGATCAGCGTCTCTGATGGCGAGAGTGAGACATCACAGCATGCATCAGCTCCTCCTTACTGTGACTAAAATAGCAACTCTTGTTAATACAATACAACTGTCTATGTGCTGAAAACCACAACACCTCCCCTGTTTAACGGTATTTTAAGTGTGGTAACAATACATTCTGAGTTTAAAGAGAGGTGGAAGAAATGTATTTAATTCATTTCTAATGACTTGACAGTAATGAGAGCTTGTTGGTCGGAAATACTGATCTCATGAGTGCAAGTTCTCTGGTATGACGATTGGCTGGTGAAGTTGAAAGCTCCTGATCAAACTTTGTCAAAAATTTCCAATGCAAGCTCAAGATGGATTTTTGAATTAGTTATAAGGCCTTAATTATTTTTAGCTTATATTATATAATCCTTAGGATTTGTCGACCCGATTGAACTCTTGTTACCGTGGTGACAGCAAAGTGAGGTGTAATATTCCAGCTATTTTTTTCACAATGGCAACAGAAGAGCAACCGGTGTGTCTTGTTTACACTACAAACTCACACTGTTATGATGAATAAGTGAGTCCAAAATAAACTGCTGTTTGATTTCACACACACTGTTCATTTAACTGCTCAACTGTGGCTTCTCTTCCTTGTTCCATTATACCCTTACAATTGTGCATGTGCATTGTTGATCAGCTGTTAAACTAAAATATATATAAATATGAAATATATTTTTGGATTTAATATATAATTACACTTATTCCTATGGCTGTTTCACACTGTGCTTGGTTTTTGAATCTATCATCCACTTGTAGGCAGTTTAAATTCAACACAGGAAAGACAAACTCCCCCATTAACAAAGAAAACTATTACTATAGAGATGTAATAACAAAATATAGATAGACTGAAACTCAAATACTCTAAATAGCATTAACAATAAAAGTCACCTTGACCTTGCACAACAGGATTTTATTTAATAAAAGCCCATTAAACTATAATATTATACACCATTATAACTTTAATATAGTGCATATTCCCAAAAAAAAATGTTCTACGTCAAAATACCACCAAATAATGGTGCATAATTATTATGATTATTAATACATACACAATACACAGGGAGGCCCACAGTTGATATTTGCCCCTAACCCAAACAGAGGGCTATTTTAACCCTTGGAGCAAAATGGGAAATGCTTTATCCTTAAATACAGTACAATAAAATAACAGCAAAAAATATGACATTCAATTATTTCTCTTATATTATATTACTCTAATATTCTGGTGTAGCTGCGTTTGGTTTAAATGCTGCGGATTATGTGCAGTTCCACGCGCCTCCACTGAGCTCGAGAGCATTTCTTCCATGACTGTGTTGATGCAGCAGCAGGGAGGGATGTGTTGTGTCATCCAGGCAGCGCGGCAGACGCTCGGTCCTTCAGTCGGACTCCTTCAGCTCCATCATGGCTCTCAATATCCCCGGAGTGTCCGTGATGATGTTCTTCTACCTGCTGGTCCTCGGGATCGGTATCTGGGCCTCTTTCAAATCGAAAAAGGAAGCCAAGATGGTCCAGGGGGATAAGACGGAGATGGCGCTGCTGGGAAACCGGGGCATCAACCTTGTGGTCGGCATCTTCACCATGACAGGCGAGTATCCTCTGTGTGACCGGCGACAAAGACGCCCGTCTGCATGATGGAACAATAATCACTTTTGCTTTTTAATACGCTTTCTCGAGAGATCTGCGTCTGGTATTTTACTGACGTCATTATCGTTTTTTTGTTTTTCTTTCACCAGCCCCCTTTGTTTATTTATATTCACCAATTATTAGGCAAGTCGTTTTTTTTTTTGAATATATTAAAATTAAATCAATTAATTTAAAATGAAATACATCCGCTCTTGTTTTAAACGCGTTTTCACCCAATTTAATCTTATAGACAACCACCAGCTCTAATGTGCCAAATTACAAACCAACATATAATTTTCATTTTTTGTATATATCTAGATATCATCAGATTGTATATAGTAGGCTATGTATATGTCTGTATAGTCTATGTTTATTCTGCCAGTAACTGGTGATGGAACAAGAGAGAAAAAAAAAGAGGATTCGGTATAACGGTATAAAGAGGAATTAATAAACAGGATTTGCTGTTTTTTTCATGTATGGAGACAGAAAACAGGAGAAACTGTTGACAAAAAAAACAGGAAGCTGTTAAAAACAGGAACTTAATATGGATTGAAATAAGCTGAGTCAAGCTGAGCAGATACAGAAGGAGAGGAATCATTATATTGTTCTTAAAGCATGTCTACTTCATGACACATTTCATGATCATGACTCTCAGACCAAATTACTTGTTCCAGATCTGTCTGGTAGTGAGACAGCCTCAAGGACACGGATGTTTTAAAGTGATTGGTCATTAAATTTACAGTAAACTCCTATTTAAATTTAATTTCCTGTTAAAGTTACAGTAGACAGGCTAGTATTCTGTTATCAGGTTACAAAGGCAGGTGCAAGTCTGCTAGCCAACCTTCCTGCTACTGTCCTCTGCGTGTGAATGTGCGTGCGTGCGTGAATGTGCGTGCGTGTGTGTGTGCGCGTGTATGTGTCATACAGCTACATGGGTTGGAGGAGGATTCATTGTGGGAACAGCGGAGGCAGTCTACAACCCCTCTATGGGACTGATCTGGGCCGTCATGCCAATTGCAGCAACCTTGTGTTTCATCATTGGTGAGATTTCCTCTTAGCAGTAACAGGTAGACGTGGACAATGCAAGGTCATGAGGTTCACTTCCACTGGAGATCGTGTGTGTTAAAGACAAAGTGTATTGCCACTCTGGCAGCCCCATGAGCCGGTAACCCTTATTACACAACACAAAACAGACATTAAAATAGACTGCAGGCAGAGGCATGCTCCTGACCACACACAGACGGATGCATGTTGTATTATATACAACTTGTATAACAGATTTTTTTGTTTCCGTGCCTGCTGGCACTCAGGTTCACACAACCGGCTGGTGTGTGCATTGCCTCCTCTGTGAGGCTCTGTGACCTATGGTTACTCATAACACCCTCATGTTTTTAGTGCCTATCTGCATGTTCCTGTAGCACAATTGCTAAGCAAGACAGTGCCAGCAGTAGCACGTGTGCACAGAACAGGAAACACATGTACAGTAAGCAAACTCTTACATTGTGCTTATCATGTGAGGAATGAATTATTAAACATGATGACAGCCAGTGTGAGTGATCTTGCCTTTACAACATATAAGAACATATGGGACTAATAAAGAAAGGATCCAATCTAATCCATTCCTACTTTATTTGTTAAGCACTTTAAAACAACCACAGTGGATCAAATTAATGTACAGAATAAATAAAAGACATAGACATGGTAAAAATGTCACAGTTTGCGAGAAAGGAAAAAGTAATGGTTGGTAATAAATAGTATGTACATTAACTGATTTTATACTTCTTCTTTCTGAATTCCTTAAAGCTATAATGACATTTTGAATGACATGAACTAATTATTTGCCTGTTTGTCAGGGTATTTAAACAGCGCTGGTCAATTTGACCAATAAAATACTGGATTTTTCTAAATTTAACAGGAGGTTTAATATGAAAAGTAAACTATGATATATCTCAGTGCTGTGCCTTGGATTTAGAGAAGTCTAACATGTGACAGGAACAGGAAACAACTTTCAGTAAAGCCAATGTGGCATTATTTGCTAGAATTGTCTTTAAAACTTTAAGAAAAACATATAATTATTATATATAATATGATATAATCTTGCTCAATGTTGTAAGGTAATGATCCCAGAATATATTTTCAAATTTGCATAAAAGTAGAGATCTGACATGAGGATGCTTCAGTGCTTACATGGCAACAACATACTATGGAACATGAGTAATATCTGTCCTTTTAGATGACTAAAAAACAGTACATGTGACAAATAAAAGAGAAGCTTCTGTGGTTAGCTACAAGAGCAGAAAAGGACATAAAAAAGGGCTAGATAGATGACAAAGACTGTAATAGTAAAGACAAGAGATAGAAAGTAATACCTGCCCTTGTAAATGACTAAGAAACGATACATATGAAACATAAGAGAAGCTTCTGAGGTTTGCTACAAGAGCACAAAAGGACTAAAAAGCTGGGTTAGATAGATGACAAAGATTGTAATAGTAGAGACCAGAGCTACAGAGTCTGACAAGTCCAAGTCAAAACATAGAAGAAAATATCTTGTGACCAGACTTGAGCGCTATAGCCAGGGGCGGAAGTAGCGTGACGTTGTTGTAGGAGGATGTCTGGGTGTGTGTTTGGATGAACAAAGTGTCCTACCAACCGTCACAGTTGGTATCTTTTAACAATAACCTTTCTCTGACCCCAACAAAGTAGTATCAATTGCTCTAAACCAAACCGTAACTGGGTCATTTCATCAGAATCAATGATTTGTCAGTGCCTCCCCTTGGCAGCACCATGTTTTTTCCAATACAGTCTATAGTTTGTCCACAGTACAGTGGCTATTTTAGGTTATCTCAGATTTAGTTTGCCAGACTCAACTCTACATTATCAGCCTTAGCTCTGCTGTGAGCTGAACATTCAAGCCCGACAGAGATAGTATTGTATCACATTTTGTATCTTAGCATTTTATTTATTTAATTATTCTAATGTTGGAGTGTTAAAATGTTAGATTTAGTTATTAAACTACAGCTGGGAATGACTTATTTTGCGAGGCAGCTAGATTCATGAAATCAGCACATCACTAGATTGTGTGAGAATCCATCTTGTCACGTTTTGCCCTTGTGTCCGAACCATCGGCGGTTCGGACCAATCGGCGCCTCGTGTCCAGCTGCCTCGCAAGGTATAGACAGTGATGGACAGATGGTTCATCCGATCTCCTGCCAAGTATTTTTTGAGTGCTTGCCCCTTTTCCAAACAGTTTCTGTGTATGACCTCTCAGATGGTTCTGTTTCACAAACCATCTGGCCCATCAGGTTACAGACTGACAGGATTTTAGGCATTAGTCTTAGAGCTATTAAAGGATTTAACTTTTGCATTTTAGTTGTACTACATAATAGTCAGGGGATCCAATATGTCAAATTTCAGTACAGGCACGGCTTCCTTAATGGAGGATTAGTTGGTGCTAGCATGCAAAGGTGTGCTTTTCTTTTGCATTTGGTTTCGTGAGTAAGTATTGTTTTAATGGAAAGTCTGAACTACACTACATTGTGATGGAAACTTCTGAAATACTGAAACTGTGGGAAAACACCTCCTAACTTAGAAGGAGACAAGAGCGGTTCAGAGTTACTGTAAAAGAAATTGTCACAGATTTGCATTGCTTAAGAATGTAAATGAATTTGAATATACTCTTGTTTTTTTGTTGTGATGAATTACAAAAAAAACACCACAGGTTTCAAAACTTCCTTATATGTGGAGATTAGGAGAGAAAAAAAAAATCAACATTCCTCCTCCACATGAAAGTCACATGAGAACAGAAAGATTTATCCTCTTACACTCAGATGAAAGTACGCTGACATTAACGTGGTTCTGCTTTTGTGGCAAATGAAAAAATTATTTCACTGTGGCTGCAGATTTTATGTCTGCCTGATAGCCAGTCATTCATGCAGTGTATTCTGGATTTTTGTGCATGTGTGTGTGTGTTTTTTAGGAAATAAAACAGTAGCATTAAGGGGGAAAAAGAACAAAAGCGGTGATCATGAGACAAGATGAGTAAGGATCTGAGTGGCTCACCATTTCTGTTGCACAATTTCCTGAGGAAAACAAAAAACGTTTTATCTACAGTAACTCTGCAGCTTCTAAAGGGGAAATTAAAGGAGGTATATTTAAACAGGTTATCTATATCTACAGTTTTGCTTAAACTTATAAATCCCCTTAATCAAACTAATTAAAGGTTTTCTTATTGAAAAGCTGGATGTTGACCTATTTGTCATTTTAAATAAATGACAAATAACTGTTAGATAATAAGTCTAAATCTGTCTCTTTTCCTGTTTCATCATTGAGGTGGCCTGTTCTTTGCCGAGCCGATGAGAAACAATAAGTATGTCACCATGATGGATCCTTTCCAGATCAAATATGGAAAAGTGCCGACGGCCGCTCTGTCCATGGCTTCACTCGTATCAGAGATTATGTGGGTGACAGGAACACTCATAGGATTAGGTAAGAATGTTTTTATATGTAACACCTTCAGTGAGTGTATGTGTGTGTGTGCGTGTATGTGCATGTGTGTGTGTGTGTGTGTGTGTTTTTATTTGTGTGTGATGCATTTGATCCTTATATGTTGACCCTGGCAGCGCAGCAGCTGTCGATCGCAGCTCTTTGCTAAGTGTAGAGTGAAACACAACCCGTCTAATTGTACAGTTGGTCTGAAATAACTCCAAAGGGAACAGGACCTTAAATTACGCCAACAACCACATGAGTGATGGGCTTGAGACAGTTTTTATGGTGGTAAATAAACAAACTGCACTATCATAATAACTAAACACTGAGGTAAACAAATGCAGATGTCTTACATTGGATCTCTTTTCTTGTCACTTTTACTATTGATTACAATTTTACAGTTTCATTTAGCAGACGCTTTTACAGTATCTAAAGCGACGTACATCTGAGAGTTGATAAAACACAAGCATGGATCTAGTCAGAAGAAAACTACACGAGTAAGTGCCATGATGCTAAGGTAGTGTCCGAAAGGACGTAGGTAGCAACAGTCAGTGCAGAAGAAGGTTTTTTTTGTTGGATGTGGGTGGTTTTGTTCAGTCCATTGAGTGCAGAGGTGTTTGCGAAATAACTTTAGCCTTTTCTTATAGACTGAGAGGGACTGCGGATGGAACAGAGTTCGGTAACTAACAGAAGATAAGTGTCTAGCTAGCGACTTAGTGCCCTGTCATTGGCAGAGCATAGTGAGCTAGAGGGAGCATACATCTGAATAGGAAGTTCAGCTAAGACGAGTTGTTTTAATTGCTGTTTTATAATTGAGCGTCATGGTTTTGAATTTGATGCGGGCAGCGACTGGGAGCCAGTGGGGGGATATGACATGGCTGGTTAAAGATCAGACATGCCGCCATGTTCTGGATCATCTGCGGGGGGTTGGAAAGTACATGCGGGAAGACATGCCAATGAGGATTTGCAGTAGTCAATGCGTGATATTACAAGAGTCTGTATCAGGACTTGTTCTGCATGCTCAGATATGTACAGTCTGATCTTCCCGATGTTGTACGGGGCAAATTGACATGGCTAAGCAATTGAGGCCAGGTGGACCTTAAAGGTTATTTGGTCATCAATCCTGAATCCCAAGTTTTGGGCAGACTTTGAGGGCATGAGTTGGGTTGAATCGAGCTGGATATTGGTCTCTTGTAAAGATGGACTGGCTGGGATGACGAGGAGCTTGGTTTTTTTAATTAAAAAATTGAATTCGAAAAATCTAGTTTACAATTCTCTAGCCAAAGCTGGTTTTGATTGGCTCCTTGCTGTATCAGTCAATTCACATGTATTCACAGATGTATGCACCATTATCAGATGTAACCAAAACATAACTGGAAACTTATCAGAATGTAATTATAGGTGTTAAATGATGCCATTGAAAAGTTATTACTGTGAGGAGGCTGCAGGATGAGTTTACTTTGACATAAGCTCAACATTTCAACATTCATTAAAACTTTGGCAAGGGAAGCTAGTGTGGAAACCGAGCCAGTGACTCCTACATTTCCTGGGACCTTCAAGCCTGAACAGCGATAAGAGAAAGTGGCTTATAAAAAAACGTAGTTATCAGTAAGCAGTAATCTTTCTGAGACAACTACTTCCCTAATGTAAACACAAGTAACCTTACTTTCAGATGAATGCAGGCTTGGTCACAATGGACACAGCGGTTTTCCTCAGCCTTGTCTGCAACCTGTGCCAAATTATCTCTGGTCATCTCAGGTCACCTTTTATATTCCTGGTAGATATGCACAAGATATGCATTGCAGTGCAACCTGCGTACACACCACCCTGGAGTCCATCACGCCCTTATTTAACCTGTGATAAGTAAGACATTAAGTCCTTACTGACTCACTGACTGTAATCTGAAGTTAAATAAATACATGCAAATCTATTTCATTAAAAGCATTAATATAGCAGTGCTATCAAGAGTTTACTAATCAACAGATAACTTTGCATTCCCAAGGTGTGATCTGTGTTAATTGAACAATGATACTGTTGAAAATGAGCACAAGCTCCAAGCAAACCTTCCCCTGGTAAATAAAGATGATTAGCTCCATCCTGTTTCACCCCTCCAATAATTCAAACGGTATAACAATGTACCTGTGACAAGAGTTTGGTATTGAGTTTCTGTCCAAATGTCCCACTAAGAATAGAAAGCATGGTTTATTCTTGGGATCAGTGTTGACATTCCCACAGTAAACATTTGTTTTGCGTGATCATGAGATTTATTGTGTGTGTATCTAAAGCCTGATATATGTGTTGTTGTCGAAAAAACTATTAAGGACAGGTCAGGTCAGTGAGTCACAACACTACACTGCCTGACATGTTCCTTTAAGAGATCGGTCATGTTAGTCTGTTTAGAAACGGCTCCAAAGACTAATAACAGCTGTGTCGTTTCCGGTCTCTGGAGAGTAGTTCTGTGTAAGTTAGACGACACTGAGCATGTGTGAGAAAGCAGTTATGTTTACAGCTTTGTTAGCCTTTTGAGCTACATATCACAACCTCTTGACTTTGTACTGAAGTTCTTTGAGAAATGTACAATGTCATACAAAGTGAAGAGGTTGTGATTTGTAGCACAACACGCTATGAACCTCTGTAAACCGCATTCCTGCACATGCATAGTGGCATCTGCTGTACAGGGAGCTTGTCTCCTGAGACTGAAAATGTGATTACTGTTTTAGTCTTCTGAGCAGTTTCTAAAAACAAACTTGAGTCTTCGGGGCGAAGAATCATGTCGCCTAGTGTAACGGTGTGGCTCTTTTTAAAAAAAACAACCATGGTCTACAGCACAGAGGCTTTTGATACAAACACAGTACTAAATTCAATAAACATGCAGAAAATCACCACTCTAATTCTTTGATAATAAAAATGTTTCAACTGTAGTTTTAAGGTTAGATTTAGTTAAACATTGAGAGTTATTTACAGTATATAGTAGCATCTTGTAAATCACACAGTTCCAACGATTATACACATGCACACATGAAAAATACAAATGAACAAACAAACTAAAACCAAGCACAATGAGAAACAGACCAACAAAAAAAAAACATACAATGGGGATGAAGATCTATTTAAAAAAAAGAAAAAAGGCTTGCTTATAAAGATGAGTTTTTATAACCCGCTTAAAACAGTCCAAAGATTCACCAAATCTGATAGACTGGGGGAGATGATTTCAGAGGTTTGCGACTATAACTGGCAAAGGCATGGCTACCTTTACTGTTAGCGTGAGGGATTGATAAAAGGCAGAGTTTTGGGGATCAGGGGTTATCAAGAAACAAAGAATGAGGATGAAGGGACAATCAGAAATGTAACTGGAGGGAAAGGTGATGCAGAGCCTTATAAGTTATCGACAGGATCTTGTCATTTATTCTGTATTTTTTAAAGGAAAGTCAATGAAGGGATGTAAGAAGGGGGGTAACGTGGGACCTCTGGGTGGTTCTAGTTAATAACCTGGCAGCTATATTTTGAACCAAATGTAATTAGAATAATGGAGTCAAGGGAAATTGAAAGTTTGAACTAATGGCTCGAGATCCATCGAAGACTTGACGATTATTTTGCGATATTTCTTAGCTGAAGAAAACAGGACTTGACGAGCTTAGTGACATACAGGTTAAAAGTTATATACCAAGGGTCTTAGTGGTGGTACTGTACTGGTCCAATTAAAGATGCTAAATATTATAATTTAACACTCTTGACAAGTAACTCCATGTATATATAACAATCATGTATATGGGTTTAACAGGAGTCACCATGAGTGTGATCCTGGATCTGTCCTACACTGTGAGCATCTGGATCTCTGCTGCTGTGGCCATCACCTACACACTGATGGGAGGTCTCTACTCTGTGGCCTACACAGACATTATACAGCTCATCCTCATATTCATCAGCTTGGTGAGTTATCGTCCCCTTACCGCCCGCTTCCTAATTTATTACCTGGCTGTCTTTGGGGGGGGTCATGGACCAATCTATTAAAAGTGCACTTCAAAGGTTTTGCATAATTTTGAACTTCAGAGAGAACTGGATTAGCTGTGTCCCCCCCCCCCCCTGCTTACTGTCTTTGTGCCAAGGCTTTAGCTCCATATAATCAAAGCACAGAAATGAGAGTGGTATCAAACCTCCTTCACTCACTCACATCTCACTCTGGGCAAGAAAACAAAAGTGTATTTCCTAAAATGCTAAGCCGTTCCTTTAAGGATTTAGGTTAGCAGCTTTACCAACTTCAGTTTTAATTTTAGGTTGTGTGCTACTAACTAGTTTCAAATTGTATTTTTGAGTAAAACTCTTATGACAATAAAGACAAATATGTGAGGTCAGAAATGCTCGTAGTGATGAACCTACAGAAAATTATCAGTGACGCTACGCTGCAGCTCCCCTCGGCTTTACGGAGCTTTATAGTGACTTTCAGCTCATTGTTTAGCTGTCTGGCTGCAACTTCACTGTTTTGGTTCACTCGGCACTTTCAAAGTGTCATTTTAGGCTGCAGTAGGCAGCTGTTTTCAGAGCTCTAAGCTCTAAAAAGCCATTTTATACCACCTGCTCAGCACCAAAGGGAACCTAGCTGAGCATTTAGAAAAACAGATCTAAAAGAGAGTGAATACTGGACTTACATTCACCAGGTGGACAGAAACACGACTCCAAAGGAATTTTAATGTTGCTCATTAACTGCTGGATGTGATAAGTGTCTCAGAAACCTTTACTATATTCTTAATGAGCAATGTCTGTCTGCTAACATTCCTCTTTGTGTTGACAGTCTGAAAGGTTGGCTGTTAGTGTACTGTAGTTGACTAAAGGTCGTTGTTTTTGTTAGTGGCTGTGTGTCCCCTTCGCCCTGATGTGCCCCGCTGTGGAGGACATCACTGAGACGGCTTACAACTACACCTTCCAGTCTCCGTGGGTTGGGTCTCTGGAGTCAGACAGAGTCTGGAGGTGGATCGATAACTTTTTACTGCTGGTAAGCGTGGAAGGGTTCTCATGGAAACTAGAAAACCTAATATCACACAGTTTGTTCAAGATGAAGCTTGTGTTTAACCCTCCTGTTGTTCTCGAGTCAAGGAAGGAAGGAAAGGTGGAAAAAAGGAAGGAAGGAATGATGGAAGGAAGGAAAGATGGAAGGATGGAAGGAAGGAAAGAAGGAAGGAAGGAAAGGAAGGAAGGAAGGAAAGATGGAAGGATGGGAGGAAGGAAGGAAGGAAGAAAGAAAAGGAGGGAGGGAGGAAGGAAGGGAGGAAAGGAAAGAAGGAAGGGAGGAAGGATGGAAGGAAGGAAGGAAAGATGGAAGGAAGGAAGGAAGGAAGGAAGAAGGAAGGAAAAGAGGGAGGAAGGAAGGAAGGAAGGAAGGAAGAAAAGGAGGGAGGAAGGGAGGGAGGAAGGGAGGGAAGAAGGGAGGGAGGGAGGAAGGTAGGGAGGGAGGGAAGAAGGTAGGAAGGGAGGAAGGTGGGAGGAAGGACAGACAGAAGGAAGGGAGGAAAGAGGGAGCAGTCAAAACAGACGGGGTCAGTTTGACCCGGGAGGACGACACAAAGGTTAAGGCCTCCAATAATGAATCCCCCTGCCCCCCCTCACTGTTTAAATCTACAGATTATGACATTTCAGGCAAGGTCTGGAGAGTATCTAACTATGACGTTGGCATCTCTTCTTTTTGCTGATGATGTCCCTATTTCCGTTTCATTAGACTGTGATCTGTGTTGTGCAACTAGGTGGTATGTGGACATGCTTCCTAACGGTTCCTGTTAGCATAACGCTTGCAAAAAAATGATTCATTGAAGAAGTTGCAAAATGAGACTTTTACACAGCTAGCTCATGTTGTATTGCTGTTAGTTATGAAATACTAGTTATATTTTCATCCTCATGATTGTATTTACATTTTCAATCTTTGCATAAAAAACTAAAAATATCGTTAAGAATTTTTTACAATTGGCTGAAGTGAAAAAGTTGGTGCATCCACAAGTGTTAAATGTGATGGAAACAGATATTGAAGTAGCTTTGACGTCAACTTATGTTTCAGTAACGCTTGTCATATTCATACATGAAACAAACAGAAATGTCATATTTCCCATCATGTTTTTCTACACTGTTTTTCACCATTTGAGGTTTGAATGGGGCTCTTTTAATCACGTTGTCTCACTGCAGCCACTTATTCTGCCATGGTTTAAAATAAAGCGTCTCCAAATGTTTGAAAAGACAGCAGTGAATGGAAACATACATTCATTTGATTTTTCTTTTGCTGACATCCTGGAAAGGAAACCCAGCTACTGTAAAGACAGATGCTGTTGCTCAATCTGTTTATAAGCTTGGATGAAGTACATATATATATATATATATATTGTAATGTATAATGCTGTGTGTTAGAGCTGTGTATGAAGAGGTGTGAGGAGGTGGAGGTTTTTTTAGGTAAGCGTTTTTTGAGCTGCTCCAGCTCCAGTTTGTGCCTCTCATGTTCTGTTACATTTAGGTCACAGAGATGAGTATTAAAAGATAAATCCCTGATGATTTTCCTCAAACCAAGGTGGTTCAACAACAGCTACCACAGTTTTGGATGTAGGCTATTTCTAGAAATCTCCAACACTTCCTGTTCCTCTGCATCAAAGCATATTTTGTCTGAATTTAGCTCATATATCCAAATTGTGACTTGTTGTCATACTCACAATAAAAAAGAGTTTAACAAGAGGATATTTTTTTACTTTCATGTCGGTATATTTAAATACAGAGATGGAGCAGGGACCCAATTAGCTTAGTTTAGCATTAAGACGGAAATTAAAAAATACAACTACAAACCCTGTTAAAACTCACTAATTAACATACTGTACATACTTTATTTTATCCAAACACAAGCTTTAGTCACTGTGATTAACAGTTAGTTAGTATATAAACCTAAAAGTCCCATTTAGCAACTGCGTCAAGGAAGTTTCTCTCTGCAGGCGCTAGGCAAACAGGAAGCCATGAAAGATTTAAGTCAGAATTGAATTTGAATGGCACAAGAAACATTTTAATATAATAATCGAGCATAACTTTAATCCTGTCATATCCTGACTTTAGTGGTCTTGACTTCTTTTATTCTTTCTTTTTGTACCTTTAAGGGTTTGGGGAACTTGGGGCTTCAGAATTTCCATCAGAGGACGCTGTCAGCTGCCTCCTCAAGTACTGCCAAGATCACCTGCTTCACCGCTGCGTTCATCGTTCCCACATTAGGCATCCCTCCCATACTCCTCGGTGCAGTGGCCGCATCAACAGGTGGGACTCATACCTTCATGCAATTAACCAGAAAGTTCAAATTTGATGATGGTTTCAAATGGAAGCGAGAATGAGTTTCACTTCAGTACCAAACGTTTTGTAATAGCAGTGTAAATGTACTGCAGATCATGCATGCAAAGAAGAAATGGTAATCGCTCTTCCGCTTCCACTTGGTTCATTAGTTCTTTTGTGATTAAAATGATTAAATATTGCATTTCAGTCTTTGTATTCATTCAAATCAAGGGACTGAAGATACTGCTGTGCATCTGGTTTAATTTGCATTTGTGTTCATGTTCAGCTTTTGTATCTGATGTAGCTGCACGACATACTGAGGTATTATATTACCTATTTTTGTATTTTGTGTAGCTTTACCAGATGAATCTATCGTCAACTAATTGCATTTTACAATTTTTTTGTGGAGTTGTGATTAGTTGACGATAGATTCAGTGCAGAACAACATTCAGGAAACAAGAAAAAAGTGGTGTCATTTGCACTTCCTCTTGGTAATTTGGGTGTTTAAACATTCTTATAAATATATACACTGGTGAAGATTGAAAATAAGCATGGGGAACTGAACCAAAGTGAACTTGTTATTTGTTTTTTCGGCTGCTTACCAAACTGTCTTTTGTGCTCCTCAGACTGGAACTTGACCTCTTATGGTTCCCCGTCTCCATTTGAACGCGGGGACACGGGTCTCATCCTGCCGATCGTCCTGCAGCACCTCACCCCAACCTACATCTCCATTATCGGCATCGGGGCCGTGGCCGCCGCAGTGATGTCATCGACTGACTCTGCCTTGCTTTCCGCCGCCTCCATCTTCACCTCCAACATCTACAGGAACATACTTAGGACCCAGGTAAAACCATCACAGTTGGCAGTTTGTATCGTTTACAAGTGATTTAATCGTAAATCTAGAGCTGCAACAATTCAAAACTCTACAAATATTAACACTATTAATCTTTTAAGGCTGCGTTCAGACTGCAGGCAAATCTGATTCAAATCTGATTCCTTCTCAAATCTGATTTTTAGAGTGAGTGTCCACACTGTTTTTAGCAAGTGACCAAATCGGATTTGGCTCGTTTCAGACTGGGCCACATTAATGACTAATCTGACAGGTTGCTGTGGCAACGTCGTCGGAGCGGAGGCGTCATCTAGGGTGTATTGTGTGATGTCATATAATTGCGACAGCAACAACAAACCCCTCGAGCTTCGCTTGAACGGAGCCATCTCCCCAAAGATTAATTAAGAATTTGGTTTGGTCCTCTGTCCAAAGACTGATGTTTTCAACGTCCTCCATTGCCTCCATTGATATCAGCTAGCAACAACAACTGGAATAAGCCGGGTCTGGTGTCGCATAGAGTGATGTAGCGTAGAGATGTAGAGAGACGTCACGGACAGTCAAATCCGATTTGAGTGTTTGGAGCTGTTCAGACTCAGACACATCTGTCCAAATGCGATTTGAAACTACCTCCCAAAGGTGGTTTCGATCTGGTTTGCAAAAATTGGATTTCATGTGATTTATGACTGTTCAGACTTCATAAGAGCCATCTGGTTCCAATCTAGATTGGCTAAAAATCGGATTTTGGCTTGCAGTCTGAACGCAGCCTATGTAATTTTTTGCTGGATTTCTTGGTCTTACATTATAAAGTAAATCAACTTTTTGGGGTTATTGGACAAAACAACACATTTAATGACATCAATGTTGCTTTGTGGGTATTTGTAAAGGTTGTCTGTCAATAGAAACAAAGTCAGTTGATGAGTCAATAGTGAAAGTAACCCTCCTGTTGGGGCTCCCCCTCGGTCAACAGACATTAACTTCAAAATGAGGTACAGTTTCATTTAAATGAGATCGAGGATTGTCCTCAAAAAGGCAACATTATTTGTTGAATAAATACGTTTTATAATGTTTGGTTTAGGCATAAAAACAACGTGGTTAGCATTAAGGAAAAGATCATATTTTGATCTAAAATTACTACTTCAGTTAGTGAAGGTGATCATCATCATGGTTAGAGTAAAGAAACTTCTGGTTAACACATTCATTGAAGACACGGTTAACAGAAACCAACGTTTTGTGTCAGAAGGAAACAGGAAACAGTTCCTCGTGCTAAAGTGTGACATTTAGTTGCCACATCCTCCCAACCTAAATATTCTCACGCTGCAGACTTTGTGGCTTGGCTTGAAGAATAACACTGTACAGATCTGTATGTATGTTCTGCAACAATGAGCACAGAAAAACACAGAGGAATAACAGACTGATGGAAGAATCTGCAGAAAATTCACCCTGATGGATACGCAGATAAAAACACATTAAAAAGTACAGTTCCAAAACTAAAATAACTCATGTTTGGAACTATGAGTCTGCTCAGCAAAGACTCTCATCTGATACTTCATATGTAATTATTCTGCGTACGAGAGCTGATGCAGCTCACAAAGACCTGATGGCTCAGCTGGTTTAGAAGCAGGTGCACATGCGAGACTTAAAACCACAATCCTCTTAGAGTCTGATCCATTATGCCACTGGGTCAGCAGCAGAGGTCCTAACAGACATATTCATATTCTAATCTGCTGTTCGTAATCAATTAATTATTATTATTTCAATAATTATTAGGAAATATTTTATGTGCATGTAATTATTTGTATAAGTCCACTTAAATACACTGTAGGTGGACAACATATTTAATATTTATCATTATTTTGTGGTTATGCTATTTGACATTTTCAGGAGCATTCAGTCTTTTGGTAAAAAAAATGGTGCAAATGTAATTTCTTAGTGGTTTCAATTCAGCCAGACTTGATTGTTGCTCGTGATTTGTCTGTCTTGTTTTTACATGTGATTATGTTTTTGATAGTTGTCTAACCTGTCTGCAAGTCAAGTTTCCCTTAGGGGACAATACAAGCAAACTGAACTGATAAAATCAACAAAAATACTAAATGTACATTTTAACAAACCTGATGCTGCTTTTAAGACAATTTTTTAAAGATATTTTTGAATTGTTCATCTTGCCAAACCTTATTTGTGACCCTTATGCACAAGATAGAAACACTTTAAAAGCATTTCTACCAGTATTAATACTATTAAACCGTAAAATAGTTATATCAGTTAACTATTAACCCCTAAACTGCGGAAAGGTAGTGCACTGTTGTGTATTGAGACAATCCAAAAGGTTTGCACATGTCTCCAGTCTCTTTAAAACTACTTTATTGTGTCACTAAGGAAAGATGGATGATCTATACATTTTGACTGTTTTCTTCCCTCCAGGCGTCAGAGCAGGAGATCCAGTGGGTGATCCGGGCGTCGGTAGTGGTGGTGGGTCTGGCCGGTACGTCTCTCACCTTCCTGGACAACAGCGTCCTGATGATCTGGATGCTTCGATCCGACCTCACCTACACTCTCATGCTGCCTCAGCTCATCTGCGTCCTCTTCTTCCAAATCTCCAACGGTTACGGGGCCGTTCTGGGTTGCATAGTAGGCGTGCTTTTGAGGATCCTGTGCGGGGAGCCGCTGCTGGGGCTACCGGCCATCATCAAATTCCCAGGATGCATTCTGGTAAATGGTGTTTACATCCAGCGTTCCCCAATCAGAACCATCTGCATGCTCTCTGCTCTGGTGGCCATCTTGTTTTTTTCCTACCTGGCGGATCTGCTGTTCAACAAAGGTCTACTACCTGAGAAATTGGATGTTTTTAAAGTGAAAGTTCTGAACTCATCACAAACACAAGGGGGCGAAAAATCCGACACTAAAGAGGAGAGCTTGAAAGAACGAAATGAAAACGATGAAGCCTGTGAGCCGATGTTAGAATCAAGATGTTAGGTATGAGCCATGAATGCAAATTTAAGTAAGAAACCTCATTTCAAATACATTTTTATATTTTTTAAAATGTACATACTGGTTCAAAAGCAAACGTATGCAATGTGTAATGACAATTAATTATAGTACAGTATATTTTGATTTTTTTGTATACTTTTATATATAGCATAAATGGAAAAAATAAAAGCTATGCTCTTTTATTTAAGAGCTCAGCATTTTCTCTGCAATTTTATGCAGCAGTGATACTTTCAGGCATGGGTTACTGTATGAGATGTGGTAGTCTTTTTAGCAACATTTCCCTTTACGATAACCTCATCTCCAGAGCGCTGCTGTTGGTTGAAAACCACAACTTCAGTATTTTGTTCATGGAGGTGAAGGAGCGCAGTTTAAGATCTTCTCAAAGCTTCCACATATTATACACAATACTACAAGACACTATACAAAATATTGTTGTGAACCATAAAAAAAAACTGTGGTGCAGGTTATTCTTTCTTACAGTAGAGTTTTTCTGCTGTAAAACATCCTTAAATTCATTTTAAACTATAATATACGTACACTAAGCAGCTTTATTATGTTGGAGAAAATGTGATCATTTAAACATTAAAAAAAAAAAAAAGGTTAAAGGGGAACTTCACCAATTTTACACATCAAACTCTGCTTGCAGGTGTCGGGGATTACTATTGCATATGTGAAAAAGAACAGTTGTATAAAGCCTTTTGTGGCTCCAGAGGGAGCTGTGTTTCATTTTTATCCTTTTAAAAAACTGTCCATCGTGAGTCTGACAATATTATAGGAGTGCAATGTTAAATCGGTGGAGTACTCTTTAACAACAGTGACTTCAAACTGATTCTGGTTTCGGGGACCCTTGAACCATTGGGCCCTTGGTTTTTTTTGCACGGTAGTTAAGGTTATTTTACATTTGATCAAACACTGTCTTGATTTTTGTGCAGGCTACAGCATATAAAACAATTACTGGTCACATGAAAGTATCTAAATGTTCCAATAAAAACATTTTACCGAATTTTTGGTGTGATTCTTCTTTCTTTTTTTTTTATCCATGATCCATGTGGTTGATCCTCTCAGGATGCTGCACCATTGCTGAAAGAATACATAGAAAACATTCGCAGAGCTACTTTAACAAACTAATGATGGGCTATTTTCTCTTGAAAGCCAACTGATTAAATTAAGATGTCCTGAAGTGAGAGCAAAACAGATTATATGGAAGCAAATGAGCTTCAGTGACGCGGAATTCACCTAAAATAAACCCTGTCTCAAAGCCATTAGATTTTTTTTTTTTACACTTGCACATAATTTTTTTTTTAACCTTCCTGTCGTCCTCCTGGGTCAAATTGACCCCGTCTGTTTTGACTGTTCCTTCTTTCCTTCCTCCTTCTCTCTTTCTTTCCTTCCTCCCTCCTTTCCTTCCTTTTTCCTCCCTTCCATCTTTCCTTCAATCTTTCCTTCCTTCCTTCTTCCTCCCTTCCCTCCTTCCTTCCTTTCTTCCTTCCTTCGTTCCTTCCTTCCTTTCTTTCTTCCGTCCTTCCTTCCTTTCTTCCGTCCTTCCATCTTTCCTTCCTTCCTTGACTCGAGGACAACAGGAGGGTTAATGTCTAAAAATATTATTTCAAGTTTCTTGTTAGGTTGTGATCAATGTGGTCTTTACATCATTTTTGATGTTGGGAAATTATAACAATCAGATGGAAGAGATCCTGTTTGATCGCTTTATGTGAGACTTTTTCTCATTTTAACACTAAAGCAACTTTTAACCCTCCTGTTGTCCTCTGGTCAAGGAAGGACAGGAAGAAGGAAGGAAGGAAGGAAGGAAAGAAAGGAGTAAGGATGGAGGGAGGAAGGAAAGAAAGGAGTAAGGATGGAGGGATGAAGGAAGGAAGGAAAGGAGGAAGGAAGGAAGGAAAGAAAGGAGTAAGGAGGGAGGAAGG
Organism: Scomber scombrus; assembly: GCF_963691925.1. NCBI lineage: Eukaryota > Metazoa > Chordata > Actinopteri > Scombriformes > Scombridae > Scomber > Scomber scombrus. Next base: position 25,452,486 of record NC_084981.1, on the reverse strand, counting down.
AAGGAAAGGAGGAAGTAAGAAAGGAATGAAAGAAAGGAGTAAGGATGGAGGGATGAAGGAAGGAAGGAAGGAAAGGAGTAAGGATGGAGGGATGAAGGAAGGAAGGAAAGGAGGAAGGAAGGAAGGAAAGAAATGAGTAAGGAGGGAGGGAGGAAGGAAAGGAGTAAGGAAGGAAGGAAAAAAGGAAGGAAAGAAAGGAGTAAGGAAGGAGGAAGGAAGGAAAGAAGGCAGGAAAGGAAGGAGGGAGGACGGAAGGAAAGAAGGAACAGTCAAAAGAGATGGGGTCAATTTGACCCAGGAGGACAACAGGAGGGTTAAATTCACATATCGGTCATATTAACACTTTATGCACCATCTTTGTTGCAGATTTTTATGACATCTTGACAAATGCGAGAACAATGATGATGAGAGCAAAGAGAGATTCCCCATAAATACTTCATCAGCTTGTGCGTTTGTGTCTGCTGAACAAATAGCAGCAAACATGAGAAGATGGTTTGTGTCTGTCTGCAAGTTTTCTAAATGACAAAAGTAAAGTCACATGCACTGCCACCATGATGCTAATTGTTACTAATTGCTGCACAACTACTTTACAGTTTGCTGTCACAGCTGCAGGAATTTCTAGTGGACTACTTTGTGCTTACCGTTGTTCATACACAAGTGTTTGAGATTATTTCTGTTGGATTCTTTTTAAAGACGTAGGAGGTTCATGCTTTTTGCCAAAGTCCTTTATGTGTACAGTGGAGGTGGTAAGTAAAATATTGGCCTCGCTCCAGACCTTTCTATCACAGCCAAGTTTCCTTATCAGAGTAGTAAAATGTTATCATGACTAAAATTCATAATGGATAAATAATATCCACAGGTTGGTGTGCAGACTGTTTTAAAAAAATACTTAATTACAAATATAAGATATAACCAGCGTAGATTATTATTATTATTACCTTTGTGTCGTCCTCCCGGGTCAAATTGACACCGTCTGTTTTGACTGTTCCTCCCTCCCTTCCTTCCTTCCTTCCCCTACCTTCCTCCCTTCCTTCTTTCCTCTGTCCTTCTTTCCTTCCTTCCTCCCTCGTTCCTTTTTTCCTCCCTCCCTCCTACCTTCCTTCCTTCTTTCCTCCGTCCTTCCTTCCTTTCTTTCCTCCCTTTGTTCTTTCCTTTCCTCCCTCCCTTTCTTCATTCCTTCCTTCCCCCTCCTTTCCTTCTTTCTTCCTTCCTTCCTTCCTCCCTTCCTTCTCTCTGTTCGTCCCTTCTTTCCTCATTTTCTCTCCTCCTTTCCTTCTTTCCTTCCTTCCTTAAGTTTTACTCTACTATGTTTTTTTTATTTCCAATTCTTACTGTTAAATGTTTGTTTTATGTAAAGCACATTGAGTTGCCATAGTGTATGAAATGCGTTATATAAATAAAACTGCCTTGCCTTACTCTATTTGAGCTCCTGTGCAATTACAATAAAACTACTCAAATATCAAAATACACAAAATCTGCGTAGCTATGTAGCCAAATATTGGATTTATAATCAGTTTTGTTGTCAAACCCTGCATATGTCTAAATCCCATCTGACTTTCTGTCCTCCCATCTCATGACGACGCACAAAAATAACCTTCCGCTGCTTGACAATTCAACACAGGAGCGTGTGGCATGCAGAGCGGTGACAGATGTCCGGAGTGTCCCCTCTGTCTCTCCTTCCTGATGTCCATGTCACTCTAAGTCAAGTAACGACATATCTTTGCGGTATCATATGAGGTGACATCTCACCCCTGATTCGTCGTGCCAACAGCTCTAGTGGAACAATCGTCCCACGAGACCCTGACTCACAGATAGAGGATGAAGGTCTTCTATAATAAGACTCCACAAGCTAGTATTGTTGTGTGAAGGACGTTGCTCCATGTGCTTCCTGTGTCCGCTGATTTATGGTGATGAGTTTAAGAAATGCAAGTATGCAGCATGCTGCCAGCGTAGTGCAGATTAGTATTATATAAAATGTCTAATATTTGTGTTGGAAATTGTACAACAGAGATTATGGTTGACTTTGTAATTTTTTGTTGTTGTTGTTGGCAGCAAACGAGCTTCTTTGCACACAAACTTGCAAAGAAGCTGCAGCACTTTGACAAGTATTCAGCGTTTATTTTATGACTTTTAAAAAGATTGTTTACAGCTGCTGAATCATCTGAAGAGCTTCAAGCTGCTCCTTCTTGTTGTTTGAAGCTCTGAAGAGGGGACAAATAATAAGAATAATGAGAATAAACTTTATTTATAGAAGGGATTTAACTCAAAGTGCTTCACAGAGTAAAATAAAAAAATACAATACAATAAAACAGCAGCAGCACTTAACCTTCGCGTCGTCCTCCCGGGTTCCTTCTTTCCTCCCTTTCTTCCTTCCGTCTGTCCTTCCTTCCTTCCTTCCTTCCTTCCTTCCTTCCTCCCTTCTGTCTGTCCTTCCTCCCTCCCTTCCTTCCTCCCTCCTTTTCTTCCTTCCTTCCTTCCCTCCTTCCTCCCTCCTTTCCTTCCTTCCTCCTTCCTTCCTCCTTCCTTCCTTCCTTCCTTCCTTCCCTCCTTCCCTCCTTCCTTGACTTGAGGACAACAGGAGGGTTAAATCAAAAATAAGATCTAAAAATTAGATCTAAAATAAAAAATGACACTAATTAAAAGCCATATTAAATTAAAATGTTCACAAAGTCCACATCTCTTATAGCTTTATCATCATCATCCTTCATTTTGGAGCATAATTAAAGAAAGCTGCACTATATATTTTCTTGTGTGCATAATTGTGTGCATTTAAAAACATCAGCTTAAGGAATAAAATGAGCTCTGCATAACCGTTAAAAGTGCTCTGGCCTCTTTTCAACTTCCTGTGCTTGTTCAGTTCCTACAGTTAATGAAGTCTTGTGGTGAAGCACTCCTCCCTGCAGGTTCATTTATTATTATTCATGTGTTCTGTAATAATTCAGTTTAAGGCCACACATTTTCTCTCATGAAGCAGAAGCTTAAAGCGACTGTAATTAATATTTTTATAGGTCTACTCTGAAATTGCCTTCATCTCTATGAAGCTTTTTAAACATCTTTCACCTCTTCTGGTTCACTCTCACTGCTCTTGTAGTTTCATTTCTTTCTCTTTTTTTTTGCAGATGGAAAAAGTTAGTGACCAGCTGGTGAGAATATGAAACATTTAGCAACTAAAGAGACATATTTCCCTCTGGAGTTGGTGGAGATCAAACCAAAAGCAAAAAAAAAAAAGAGTGAATATCGGCTGTACAATCATCACATGGACACAAAACACCAAACGCAAACACTACAAATAAATGCTAATGTTGCTCCGTATTTGCACTTTAAAGGCGATCATGTGTCAGTGTTAGTGAAAGACTTTTATTAGCTCGGATTTCAGTGGAGAGTTGTAGTGTCTCATGATGCTGTTTTAGAAGATTTTAGTCTCTCACATGAAGACTAATAGTGTTTTGGCACAAATATTGATCAAAATATTGATATATATAATCTGAGTACATTCCGAGAGAAGAAAAAAAAGTGTGACTTCACCATCACTGCCAATTTTCTTTTAAAGTATGTAAAAGCCTATAAAAATTCTATAAGAGTCAGAAAGTGGCTGTAAAAGCAGATAAATAATTAAATGATGAGTAGTGGCACTGCTGCCTTTAAAAGTCACACGCACATCATGAAAAATACATTTTGTTTTTGCTCCAGGCGACACTGGAGACAAGGACTTAAATGTTTTACCATGTTTCACTTTTTCTCCAGCAGGAATCTTGATACCTGTCGCAGGTTTTTAGTGAAGGACTGGGTGAGATCCATGCAAGGACGTAGTGACACCTGCTGGCTGTTTGGTGGTACAACAGCAAACCTAATCTATGTAAAATGAATGACAGAGAGTATAAAATCTATTTATACTCCCACACATTTATGATTATATCAAACTAAGCTGTTGAGATCAATCACACAATAAAAACACTACAAGTTTAGCAGTTGTGAGTACACAATTAAACCTGTGCTCTTAACTTTAACGTAACATATATACATGTTTTATACCTTAAGCTTCGTGTCGTCCTCCCGGGTCAAATTTACCCCATCTGTCTTGACTGTTCCTTCTTTCCTCCCTTCCTTCCTTCCGTCTGTCCTTCCTCCTTCCCTCCTTCTCTCTTTCCTTCCTCCACCCTCCCTTCCTTCTTCTCTTCCTCTTTCCCCTTTCTCCCTCCCTCCTACCTTCCTTTTTTTCCTTCTTTCCTCCGTCCTTCCTTCCTTCCTTTCCTTCCTTCCTTCCTCTGTCCTTCCTTCCTTCTTTCCTTTCCTCCCTCTTTCCTTTCTTCTTCCTCCCTCCCTCCTACCTTCCTTTCCTCCCTTCCATCCTCCTTTCCTTCATTCCTCCTTTCCTTTCCACCCTCCCTTCTTTCCTTCCTTCCTTGTCTTGAGGACAACAGGAGGGTTAATAGGGGCAACGTATCCTGGTAGAGATACAACCAATAAAATCCAAAATATATAAATATTGTTTCAATTATTTGTGGAAATTAGTTAACTAGTAACATCAAAGTAAATAAAAACAATAATTTTCCCATCTCATTTTCCACTCCTGCCTATTTGAGGGTTAAAATCGGACATTTATTATAAAATAAATATGTGATGCGAGTTGTTATAATTTCCCACCTGCAGCCAATCAGGATTCAGAGTTTAAAGTTAGCTGCAGATCCCTTTTTCTTAATAGATAAAACCATTTTCTGATAATGATTTCTATTGATCCAACAGATCTTTGCTTAAATTAACTGATTCAATTTACAAAAATATCACACACGACAACTTACTCTTACTCATTTCACAATTTATTCTCCACACATTCACTGCTTAAATACTAAGTGATCCTATAATCAGGCTTTCATGTGAATTTCAAAGCTGATTCAGCACTGAACCAAAGAACTGCTGCTGCTGCTCGGCCGTCTGTAGGTTGCATATCAGCCATTCATCTACTTTATAATTCTTGTTCTTTATCATTTTTTAACAACTTCTGAAGCACTGTAGTACAAGTTTATCCCAATGATTCAATGCTGAAATTGCTTTCCAGTTACAACTCTTAAAGACTCGGAACAAATAGCACAATAAATACAGTTTATCGTCAGATCAGATCAGACAAACAGCTATGATTCACAGCCAGTCAGTGTTGTCTGTTTAGATAATGCAATCAATTAAAAAGCTGTCAATAGTGTCACTTTCAACCCTTATTCCACTTTTTATCCAAGTAGTTATTTCGACTTATTATTAGTACAGTAGCTCAGACTGTTTCATATGAACAAGACAATTAAAGACTGACATCACACTATTAGTTTTGCTTGACTTATTTGTATATTTAGTGGTTGATTGGTGTAAAAGAATCAACACTGAATGAGTCGCTGTAATCACAGAGTTTCAAGTATTGAGAATTTAACTGGTTTTATCATCATCAGGGTTCAATTTAGGATCAGCTCGCTCCTTCAGTCAAAAAGGAGGGATGAAATGTGAGTTTTAATGTTTTCGTTTTGTTGTGAACAAAGAAAAAAACAAACAAACAAAGAAAACAAACAGAAAAAAACCCAACTTGTGCAGTTGAAGTCAGTCTTTTGGAAAACTCAACAACAGAGTGACAGCTGACAGAGTCTTTTCGTCTCCTCCGAGCCCTGACAGAGGAGGAGGAGGAGGAAGAAGAGGAGGAGAAAGAGTTTCAGCACCTGAGGTCATGAGGGGCCTGATGTCGTTTCTGCTGCAGGTTTTTTGGTTGGGTCCAGGACGGTCCCTTCGTACACGACTTTGTTCTTGATGCCGTCCTGGATTATCCTCTGTTGTACACGAAGCTTAGCGTTGCTCATCCTGCAGTATAACCTGGAGGGAGACACGGGGAGCGTTTCGGGTGACTGGAAGCGACAGAAATTCAACTTTCAGACACACACACACATGATGCTTGGATAACAATGTGTCCCTCCTTATATGTCAAATCAACTTCTTCGTTCTACTGAGGGGGAACAGCTGACAGGTGCATTTCATTTGATTTGGCAAAGTAACGTATATTGACACTTTACATAGGGGCCGAAATGATACTGGATTTTTGGGGCTGATGCCGATACCAATATTAGGGAGTAAAAAAATTACGATATCAATATGTCAGCCAATAATCTTACACATAAAGACTATATACATAAACATACATTTTTTGCATTTATCTCTTAAATGTAGTTATCAAACACTTGTGACAAAGTGCAAGACATTTTACAGTTTGACAATAAACTTTTTTGTATAAAATGACATTAATGCAGTGAAACAGTAAACTACACAAGGAATTGAATTACTATAAATAACTATAACTAACTAAACTAACTACATAAAAAACATGTAAATATATCCAACTTAAACTAAGAAAAAAGGTCAATATATCTGTGATAGTCTCTGCTTTTAAGCTTTAATTTAACACTTTTAAATCGCATTTAAATGTCTTTTTGATTGTGCCATGTGTTGCTTTTACATCCTTTCTTGATGCATTTTATGTTTTATGCAAAGCACTTTGAAATTGCCTTTGTGTTGAAAAGTGCTATGCAAATAAAATTGCCTTGGCTTAAATCACAAGAAATTTGACACCTGTGCTTGAAAGTGTTTCACAAAGTTGCAAATGAGTGATAACATTTTAGATTTGTGTGTGCAATAAAATACTACTAAAAAACAGCTTCCTGGTGTGAATTTAACCATTATAACCCACAAAGGACATTATTGGCTTTTCATTGTTATTTTCTTGATCATTTTGGACACACCCATTTTGTAGCCCTGGCTTCAAAATGGTAGTTTTTAGTTTTTTCTCTCCACCAGATGGCGCCATTTAGCAGTACTTTTGCCTATGGGAGAATACAATGCAGTGATTGCATCCAAAATTACCTGGATGTGTTTGTATGGGTATCAGAGTGTGGTGTGTATGTGTGTAATGAAAAAATGAAAGTGTGTGTGTGTGTGTGTGTGTGTGTGTGTGTGTGTCACACACACATGCACGTGCACACACACATCGTCAAACACAATAAAATATAATATATAACACTTTAAACGTGCAGCACATTGACTGTTTGACAAAATGTTCCTTGTGGTCAAAAAAGTTTAAAAAAAAGAAGGTGAAGATAAAACCAACATAAAGACCTACCAGGATCCAAATGTGGTGATCATGAAACCTGCAAATCCCACATCAAAAGACCTTTTCACCCGACCTGCACACAAGAGGAAAGACTGCTGCTGAGAGTTCAAACATGATTCATGATTCATTTCAGAGTTCAGATAAACTTTTCTTCTGCCAAGTTAAACATCCACTGCCTCTTAGACCCCTCGGACATCTCAAGACAAGAACAAGAAACTTCCCACTTCCTCCTGCATATCATTCACCATCTTTCTCATAAAATGCTCCCAACAAGTTTAAAAACTCTGATATGGCTCAACAGGTTGTCCAAAAGTCATCATATAGAAGAATGTGTTATGTTATGTCTTATTAGGTGGGATGCCTCCTGAAATAATGGATTAAAAAAAGGACATTTACTCAGAATATTTAGAATAGTTAGATCTTTGAAACTGTTCAGGCTTGACTTCAGACTCACTGGTGGCCAGAAAGTGCAGCAGTCCAGCTGCTACTGAGCCTCCAGCTCCGTGCAGGACGGCCTCTCTGGAGCACGGAGTTTTTTGGACATCCAGAATCCCCAGCAGCCGAAAACCCTGAAACCAAAACAGACGGAGAGTGAAGACAAACAGACAGAAACAGAGCTCAGAAGTGACTTTTTTCCACCTTGTATGTAAAACTGAGACATAAATTCATACTTCTTCTTCATGGAAACTTAATCTGTTTTGTTTTTTTATACTGGTATTATCTCAAAATCATGTGCAACTATTTATTCCAAAAAATGTATCTTAGGTCTTTTAATTATATATTTATTTATCTGTTGTACTCATATTTAAGCACCAATATGTCAGTGACCACTACGTTTATGATAATCATGTTCCCAGTACTAATCCAAATACCCTTAAAGTAGTAGAGTGCTTCATTTAATACCCATCAGGTGAATAGAGGGATTAAATTACATAAAATGCCACCGCTCCTCCACATCTAAATAATTTGAAATTCTTCGAATTATTAATATTTAAGTTTTGAGTTGATGGCCTGCAAGCAAGTCCATACAAATAGTCATATTTTCTAACTCTGGATGCAAAAAGGATTGACTGCAAGTATTGTTTGAGGGGAGATGATTACATACTTCTTGGTATCGATTTATTTCAGTCGATACCTTAAAAGATAAAAGTACCGATACCTAGTGACAACCAGCATTAATAAAGTCTATTAGGTATCAATTGATGAGTTAGGCTATACATTAAAGACTCATCAGCTGTATATTGAAGACATTACAGCTGTTACACAAAATATACGTGTGTGCGAGTATATATATGTGTGTATATATATATGTGTGTGTATGTATATATGTCGGTGTGTGTGTGTGTATGTGTGTATATATCATAGGTATATATGTGTGTTTGTGTATATGTGTTTGTGTGTGTGTGTATATATATGTCGGTGTGTGTCTATGGTTGTATATACTGTATATATGTGTATAGGCTATGTGTGTGTGTGTGTGTGTGTGTGTGTGTGTGTGTGTACAGTATATATATGTCGGTGTGTGTATATAGATGTGTGTGTGTGTGTGTATGCCATTTACACAAGTTAAATCGTGCTCAGAAAGACTCTTTCACCTCTCCTAACTTATCTTCTAAACGTGAGAAAGTCACCAATTAGCACGGTCACCAATTAAACCGAAACACCAAGACAAGGAAACAGATGTAGCATGTAAAAACATTAATTTACAACCGGCTTCTTTCTGTGCTCGCTTCTTCTATAAATTAGCTTTTAATCTGACAGCCAACACAATGCATCATAACACCACTTCATCCAGAATAACATTTAAACACGTTATGAGTCAAACGGACGCGTTTGCTGCTATTGACCTTCTGAAAACTGGAAGTTTCGTGTCTCCTAGCAACAACGCATTACTTCTGGCTCTTACCTTGTCGCTCTCCTCTTCTTCACCTGACATTTTAGCACGGTGTGTCTCCTTAATGCGAAGTTTAACCACGAGTGATTTAACCTTAAACAAACGATAACGTAACAAGCATTTTCGTAATCACATTGGGTTCTGCGCATGCGCTGTGTGTGAGTGCCGTACAGGTCCCACTGCTATACATGTCCGACTCGAGAGAAGAAAAACGGCGTTTTCTGATGTATAGTTCCGGTGTTGCATCGTATTTGGTAACCTTCAGATTATGTGACCTGCAGTGTTAAGAAAAGTGCTCAAATCCTTAATTTCAGTAAAAGCGTCAATATCAAAGATATTTCATTACAAGTACAAATTCTGTATTTAAAATCATACTTGAGTACAATTTATAGAAGTATAACTAGCTAAATATACTTAAAGTAGGGTGGATTAAGGTTATATGCGACACTTTTTGCTATTCTGACCTGTTTACCTTATTTACATATGAATCCAATACATTATATCAACACCTAATATTATTATGTAATCCCTGAGATGTTTCCTTGTTAAATCAGAGAACAATTTTTAGATATTATACTCAAAAGGAATATGGAAAATATATATATTGATGTTCCTTGTGTCAAAACATTTCAGAATTAGTAGATTTTATGAGGAATTCAAAGGAAAGTTAAAGAAAAAGTGACTACCAACCCCGTTCTCCCCTACTTATGTAGCAGAACATCGGTCTGTGACTGATATATTCATTTTGAAATTTGTATTAATTATGTTCTTTGTTTATTATATTTCATTCATTAGACACTTTTACTTCAGTAAAGGATCTGAGTACTTCTTCCAACACTGCCAGTCACAGAATGTGATGGGTAACCAAACACAGTTTAACACCAGGTTGCAAAGTCTCGCTCTCTTTCTCTCTCTCTCTCTCTCTCTGTCTCTCTCTCTCTCTCTCACGCACACACGCACACACACACACTGAATCAATTAATGTCTTTTATTGATATTTTACAGTCAAACCTAAAAGTGGGCAGCATAAAACAACCTCTCATTTATGTCTTTTTTGTTCCTGTGAGTCAAATTTTCAATCTGGGATTTTATATTATGATCCACACAATTAATGTGACCTAAAATAGAAGCAATTAATTAAATTGTAATTCAAGGTTGAGGGCTGCTTATTTGTCCCAGACAGGCATCATCACACTGTGTCATCTTAACCCTTTCATATCCTTCCTAAAATAAACCATGTCAGGAGGAAGTCAGTGTGTCACAGTGATCCCACGCTGATAAAAACAGGATTATTTCACCGGTAGCAGCAGATTAATACCTGACAGTCGCTCATCCTGTGGAAGCTGTGTGGGAAAGATTTCCTCAACTAGCTCTTCTGAGAAATACAGTTTGAAGAGTCGACTACAAAAAAGTTCCTTTAAATGTAATGATGGCATATAATATGAAAAAATACATAAAAATTGGAGCGTTGAAGACCAATAAATACAACTGCTTAAGATAGAGTCAATACTATTTTATTTCATTATGTGGTATATTTCTAAAAGTGTTATAGATTCTTATTTAATGTGATTGAATTAATATTGAGCAATATTGTTTCTGCAATTTTCTCACATAGGGTAATGGACATTTTTCTTCTTTTCTGTTGACATCATGCACATTTTGGTACTATCAGTAGAAAACACATTTTGTATTTTAACTGTCAATCAAAAAGAGTCTGTGTGAAAACCAGGAATCCTAATTTTTAGACCATATAGGAGAAGATATCTGTCACAGGAAGTGAAGCCTCTGATTTATTCTAATTACAGACAATCTAATAAAAACATCTGTATTACTCAATAAATATCATATATCCTCCATTCTGCATGGTCCCTTCTTCTGTGTAAACTTTGATTACAAGAAAAGTATCAGCAATTCTCAGTGGTTTCCCCCTGTACACACACAGATAAATAGACTAATTTAAAAAAAATACATAAAACTCTTACTGTATAAACATATAATTAAACAAAGATGAATAAAACAGTGTACTGTAGGTTGCACATAATGTAAACTACTGCTTAAAATACACAGAAGTACTGAGATCTTTTAGTAAAAGTTGCAGCAACACGATGAAAAAAAATAAAACTCCATACATTAACATACAAAGCTTCAAAGGAAAAGTGCTAATTCTGCAAATTGTCCCCATTTAAGATAAGATAACATAATATAATCCTTCATTAAGTCCAAAGAGTACAAGTCACAGCAGTAAAGTGGATATTAAAAACAGAGAGAGCATCAATAATAAAAGTAAAGAACAATAAATAATAAGTAAGTAAAACAAGTAATATGAACAGTAGAGGATAACAATAAAAATGGTAAGTGAGTATTTATTATAAACATATAATTAATAAGTGATATTTTAAAGCTGTCACTGTGAAGCTAATCGTAACTTCTACTGTATAGTGTAATCTATAACAATGCTGCTTCAGTGTTATTTCATGAAGAAGATCACATGTTTTATGTATAAAATACTCATCTGAGAAAAAATAAATGCAATGCAGTAAAGATTATATAATATTAATATTATAAAAATAATAATATAATATATTTAATAATACTTCCCTCTAAAACGTAGAAGAATAAGTGCAAAGTCGCATAAAAAGGAAATACTAAAGTAAAGTGCAAGTACCTTAAAATTGTACTTCAGTAAGCTGCAGTACTTTGTTACATTGTGCCATTGAATATCACTAATACTAAAAAACAATATTGAACATTTAATACAAAGAGAGTGAAATAGACAAATAACAAGATGCTAATAAATCAATATATTTCATTTGTGTCTCTTAACTACTCTACACTGTGATTCACTCATTAATCTTCTCGAGCTATATGCTGAACTTCCAACTGCTCCTTTTTAACATTATATTATTTTGGGTTGCATACCGGAAACTTGTTTGTGCTTGGATGTTAAAGTGTCATGGAAACAGGTGACCAGGGTCGAAGCAGCGTGACATCCAGCGAGTTTCATCCTGGATACCAGACTCCTCTGTGCTGCATAAATACTGAGCAGGACAGTCGGCCTCAGCACACCGGCTGAGACTTCACTATAAGGTAAGTTGGTCATATAACTGAGATTTATTGATTGATTTCATCTAAAAAAAAAACCTTAATGTATATGAGTGTATAACAGCAAACTCCAGTATCATAAATAGACGTCAATGAATATAAATGGTAGAACAGCATGTGTGTTTTTCCTCTTTACAACATGCTACAAAGACTACAGTTATATATAGTTATGTTAATAAGTAATTTATAAACAATTATTGGCTCAAATTCTTTCATAAATCACCATTAGAGTATCTTCCCTAATTAATTAAAATTGAAAAGTCAAAACAAGTACAGGATATAGACCGAAAAACAAAAACAAACAATAATTATGTTATTTTTACTCATGGTTGTTACTGTTATAATTACAATATATATTATTATGAGTTTTTAAGACACCTCAAACTCAGTTTTGTGGATAGTAGCAATATAGGTAATTTTTATTAAGAGTTTCACACTCAAAAAACATTTGTCCAGCTGAGCTCTGCCCACTACAAACGAGTAAAATTATTTTAAAAAAGAAGAAAGAAAGAAATAAAACACATAAATCTTTGATATAAAATACGTAAAATATTTCTAATTTGGGGAGAAAAAGAAAGAAAATGTGTTTTCAGGGCCTTTAAACTCCCAAATGAGCAATAAAAAAAGGATCTTTGATTAATACAATTTGTCAACACAAGTAGAGAATATAGACCAAAAAAATAAATAAAGGATTAAAATGTAAAATGATGACACTGTTATGTTTAATCATGGTTGTTACTATTATAATTATTCACATATGGTATATATTACATTACACACACACCTCAAGCTAAAGGAGAGATACTCAGTCAGTAAAAAAAACAACAACAATACAAAACAAAACAAAACGTAACAATCCAGTGATGATTTTTAGTTAATCTTTGCTTTGCTTCTTTTTAAGCAGTCGTGTTATGTCTGATGTACAATAAAATGTGTCACAGTTCCCAGTAAATTAATAAAAAAAGTTTATATAACGTTTAACATTTATATAAAGTTGTTTAAACCCTTAGTAAGTATATTATATTCAGGCGGGGAGTCCTGGTCCTCTGAAACGAGGCCAACGTGGAAGTAATTTAAAACTGCATTCTATCAAAAGGCCACCAGGGGGCGACCGTTTTGGTGTCAAAAGGACTTCCGTCTCAATACAAGTCAATGGAGAATTCACCAACTTCTCACTTGATTTCTAACCTCAGTAAACGTTTTCAAAATGTGTTTTTGGTCTCAATCGCTAGTTTAAAGCCTTCTTCAATGCAGTATGATGTTCATTTGTGAAATTTTGGCCTCCCTGATTTTATATTTGACGATAAAGCAGGGTATGCATTAGGGCGTGGCTACGTCGTGATTGACAGGTTGATTGGTTCACAGGTTCAGGAGGGCGCGTCATGCCCCTCCTGATGCCCATATAAGTAGAATCCGTGTTTTTATTTTTCCCAGCATGCACCTGAAATTTTCAAGATGGCGCTGCTCAGATCCGATACTATTGGCTTCCAAGCAGCAGTCCAAAAACCAATGGGTGACGTCGGATGATACGTCCATTTCTTATATACAGTCTATGGTTATACTGTACCTAGATATAGAAATGGTAACAATCAAGGAAAAGACAAAGAATAAAGTAAAGAGGAATCTGCAAAAAATATGATCACATATAGGTCAAATTAGAAGAATTAACTGAATTTAACCACTTGTGAATCCTCCAGTTACTACCTTCATCTGAGACCAACCATGTGAACGAGCAAGTGATAAGCTAATTAACTGTTTAACGAACCAGCTTCATCTCTTCCAGGACGATGGTTGTCCAGGTTACCAGAGTGATGTTTGCCCTCATGCTCAGTTTGTTTCTGGCAGTTTCGTCTCCCATTTGGCCGCTGACTCCTGCAGGTAAGACAATCAGTAATCAGTGTAATCTTTAGAGAGCATGTTAATCTCAAACTTATTTAATCAAATATGATAGAAATCTGCATGTTATTATTAGAAAGTTGGAAAAGACCTGACATCAAATCACAACGTCTTTATTCATATTTTTAAATAACAGTTTTTTGGGGGTTTTTTTATACTTCAGTGCACTTTTACTGGCACGTAATACGTTTTTTTTTTTTTTTTTACCATTGGATAGTTAAATATGTGTTTTATATGTGATGTTACATGTGGCTGTCTATCTATCTATCTATCTATCCATCTATCTGTCTGTCTATCAATCAATCAAACAATCAATCTATCTATCTATCTGTCCGTCCGTCCATCCATCTATCTATCTATCTATCTATCTATATCTATCTATCTCTCTATCTATCTCTCTCTCTATCTATCTATCTATCTATCTGTCCATCGATCTATCTATCTATCCATCTACCTGTCTATCTATCTATCTATCTATCTATCTATCTATCTATCTATCTATCTATCTATCTATCTATCTATCTATCTATCTATCTATCTATCTATCTATCTATCTATCTATCTATCTGTCTGTCTATCTATCTATCTATCTATCTATCTATCTATCTATCTATCTATCTATCTATCCTTTAAGTCTTTGTCAATCAATTTGTTCCTAATGACTGCATATCATTGTTTTCTGTGTCGTTTTAATTAGTGCTTTAAAAAAACAGCTGCAAGAAGACATTAGTAAACACTCAAATGTCAATACCTCAGAATGAACAGTTCAGACATAGAGTTATAGTATGTGACATGTTTAAGTCAACCTGCAGTATCTTCCATCACTAGTGGCCTTCCAGCTGCAACCCTGCCAGCTCGTCAACCAGACGGTGTCTGTGGAGAAAGAGGGCTGTGCCACGTGTCACCCGGTGGAAACAACCATCTGCAGCGGCCACTGCATCACCAAGGTACACTGTCTGCAATGCATGAGACAATCAGTCTGAGATGCTGTGTAGGCTGAGAGTATTGCGCTGCAAAAAAAGTAATGAAATGAGGAATATATTACTTAAAATAAGCAAAATTATCTGCCAACAGAACAGGCAAATTTGACTTGGCAAGATTTTTTAAAACAAGTAAATATATCTAGCCTCAAAAACCCTGCAGAAACTGGTGTATGTATACTAAAAACAAGTAGATCTGTACTGATATATGGAAAATATTTAAGAAGTATTTTCTCAATATGTAGGAAAATGTGCTTAAATTCAGCATATGCTAGTGCCATCATCTTCCAATAAGGTTTTATGTTCGGCAATATATCTTAAAAACAGTACAGCTACACTTAAAAGTCCTAACATGTAGTTTTTGCAGTGTGTGGCATTAGTCTTTACTCTTTACTTGTGCTTCCCTCCAGGACCCTGTCATCAAGATACCGTACAGCAAAGTGTACCAGCATGTGTGCACGTATCGGGACTTTTACTACAAGACCTTTGAGCTTCCCGACTGTCCTAGCGGTGTGGATCCCATGGTCACCTACCCCGTGGCTTTGAGCTGTCACTGCAGCCGCTGTGCCATGGACACGTCCGACTGCACCTTTGAGAGCCTGCAGCCCGACTTCTGCACGAATGACATACCTTTCTACTACTAGGCTTAAGTAGTAGCATCTTATAACACAATAAAAAACTGAATACAGATGCAAAAACTGCTCTTTTTGTAGGTTGTGCTAAATAAAGGTTGTCACACAGAGCAAAGAGTGATGTTTCAATACCTAGGACCATAACTGTTGGTGCATTCTCATGAACAGAAAGACTGAGGGTTGCTGTTGCATAAAAGATCGTATCAGTCTGTGATAGAATGGTGTATGAAACCGGAGTGCAAAACCAATTTTGTTATCAGGGTTATAAAATGAGCACTGATCTTTGGTATTAATCTTTAAAAATGAATAAATTAATATTATGTTTGTATGTTCATTTTAAAAAGCGATGTGACATAAAATGTACCTATGAAAGCTGCAGCACCAGGCTACAATATATATGTTGAGTGATGACACCCAGTAGCTTTTGTGATTGTCTACATCTTATCTGAGGAGGAGAGAAAAAAGTTAGGCAGGCAAGGATGTATAAATAGTACATCAGAAGTTAAATGTTAAATGCTCACCTTTTTTTATGCGCATTAGACCTAAAATGCTGGGTTAAGAGACCAGATAAAGCAGTCATAGAATATTGAAGTATCTGTCGACAGACCAGTACAATTTCCTGTACAATCACGTCTCTATCTTTGTTGGCAATTGAACTTACGCCATCTTGAGCGAGATGATGTGAAGCAAATAAAGTCTCTTGATTGACTGTGCAATATATTATTTTCAAAGATATATTGTGACGATTGGTCAGCATGTCACAATCATAGACTGTATATAAGAAATGGACGTAACATCCATGACGTCTCCCATTGGTTTTTGGACTGCTGCTCGGAAGCCAATAGTATCGGATCTGAGCAGCGCCATCTTGAACATTTTAGGTGCATGCTGGGAAAAACAGGGATTCTACTTATATGGGCATCAGGCACCCTCCTGAACCTGTGAACCAATCAACCTGTCAATCACGACGTAGCCATGCCCTAATGCATACCCTGCTTTATCGTCAAATATAAAATCAGGGAGGCCACAATTTCACAAATGAACATCATACTGCATTGAAGAAGGCTTTAAACTAACGATTGAGACCATAAACACATTTTGAAAACGTTTACTGAGGTTATAAATCAAGTGAGAAGTTGGTGAATTCTCCATTGATTTGTATAGACAAGGAAGTCCTTTTGACACCAAAATGGTCGCCCTCTGGTGGCCTTTTGATAGAATGCAGTTTTAAGTTACTCCCGCGTTGGCCTCATTTCATAGGACCGGAACTCCCCGCCTGGGAGAGACTCGACTGTCAGCAGAGAGGTGGCAGATAAGAGGTAACTATTTCACATGGAATGCTAAAAAAAAAAGTTAAGTGGACAATGAAAACGGCTTTTAATCTAGAATGAACAGGAAGCTACATGTTCATCGTTCCAGAGGCCAGCTCAAGACCTGTCATACAGCCAGCTCCGTGTTGGCAGAGAAAGCTAACAGAGTAAAGGAAGGGAGAAATTCAAGTAAATAGAAAGGAAAGAGATACAAGCTGGCCCGGATCTACCATCTGTGATGTGAGGAAAAAATACTCACAGAAATAGACACACTATCTTGATGTTGATTATTATTGTCGTTTTTATGCGAAGCAAATAAAGTCTCACGATTGATCGTGGGAAAGTGATGATTGGTCAGCATGTCACAATGCACTGTGGTTAGTTTGTATCATCTGGTGTGTGGGGAAAATGATCACTTAGCTGGAAATCGACAGTGATGGCTGTAACCAAAGCCGAGTGGGGAAGTCAAAAAAAGAGAAGTAAGATAAAGAAGCGGCTTCAATAAAACAATTTTTTAAAAAGGCGTATTTGCAGTAAGGAGGCTTTCTGCACTCTCTTTGATGTCTCAAGTCTGAGCCTGTGAAGGAGCTGGACTTTTACATGTGTGAGGCTGTGGCTGCCTTTACATTTAGGAAGACTATTTGACACAATGGATAATATAACATTTAAAATACAACACATTATTAAAGTTTTACTATGCAGGACTTTAATTGAATTTAAAGAGCACAGTCTAGACCTGCTCTATATGTAAAATACCTTGAGATGAATTTTTGTGATTTGGCACTATATAAATAAAGATTGTTTGATTGTCGGTTGGTGTTTGTAAACACACAGTATTCAAGGCCTCCTCCTAGGCTCTGTGAGAAAGAGAGAGAGAGAGAAAGAGAGAGAGCAGTGGCAACAAATACTGATTTCATTTAAGTTTCTGCAGTTTATTCAACTTTGTAACAAGTTAACTGACTAATAAAAACCATTAAAGACATTATTTTTGAAGGCATCTTCACTTTACTTTTAGTGTCTAAAACACACAAACACAGGCAAACAGTATCTTTCAGGAAGCAGAGTCACATGTGTCAAATTTCTAGGAAATTAGCAAATGTGATAATGCAACACCCGAAAATTAAGATTAAAACGGAAGATAAAGTGTTGCAAGCATGAAGCTGTGAGAACGCGACTGATGTAAAGACACACTTACATTTTGTTTCTAAATATGATTAACAGATTCAACTCTTTTTATTACAGATTTTAATATGAACATCACCAGCTGCTTCAGTAAACAGGATCATTTAAGCCTCTAACTGGGAATCCAGATAGGAAGCAAGACATTTAACACGTCTCTGTTAACAAAACCAGCCATCTTTCAGCAGGGACAGCGGACGGCCTTCACCAGGCTGACTGACAGTTAGAAAGTTACTGAACCAAAACAGTTTTCATGTTGGATCCACAGTTTGTATTTATTGATTCATTCATTTTATTTCCCTACTGTCTGTACAAGCGAGAAGAAACTGCCTGTAGTGAAACAGGCAAGATCACAGGCAGACTGGGAGCCTTGATCATTCAATATAAGGTGTACTATATCTTATTATATCTTGTTGGTTGATTCTCAATCCAGACTCAAAACTAAAGGTGATTGTGCCTTTAAAATTGAGGTTCCTAAACTTTGGAACTGTCTCCCACTGGATTTAGGATATGTGGACCTCTTTGATAAGCAGCCACCAACTAGCTACTTAATCTCTATTTAATTTTGTATTCTTATCGTCTTTTTCACTTTGTAATGTCTGATCTGGAAAGGTGCTATTTAAATTAACTCTGCTCACTTAATTACACTATGTTCATGCTTGCTTGACTTTTTCTTTTTTTTTTGTTGGATGCTATGTGCACATAGATAAGGTTAATTAGTACAACCAAACTGCCTTCAATAGAAAAACCACAGGAATTAAGAAACCATGATGCAGAAGTGCATGTCATCTGTCGACATACACCAAACACACAGTGAATATATTCTGCACACTGACTGGATGCAGAGGACAGAAAACAGACACCAGCATACAGAAGTCATTCAGGTTGTGGTCGTGCAGCTTTCAAAGGTACATTTACTACATTTAACAATGTATTGTTGATTAACAGACAGTTCAGAGGTATTGGTACATGTAGAAATTTAGGACAAGGAAATTAAAACAATCATTAAGATGAATGTGCAGAAAGGTGATGTGTTCACTTACTACTGAAGTGCATTTGATCAATGATGCTATCTGTTTTCCTGCACATTTCTGTGTGCAATGTTGTTTAATGTTTTGGGTTCACTGTATTTGTACTCTGCAGTCTTTGTTGATATCACTGAGTATATATATTTATAGGATATATGTTTTACAAAACTTCTTTGCTCTTTATAACCTGATAGGTCTCTGAAGAATGGAGGAATGGTACAGCAACAACACATTACAGAACTACAGTCATGACTATGATTATGATTATAGTGATTATGATGAAAGTTTTCTAATTGAGACATCTTTGCTCAAAAATGAGGACTATATTGCCTGTTGGATGGCCATCGTCATCTGTCCTCCTTTGATCATACTGGCCATCTACTATCTGTTTTCTCTGGTGCGTACATTATACCAGATATTTATGTTTTTGTGTGTCAGTGAAGGATCTTAATAGATTTTGGGGTTAAAATATTTGGCTGGCAATATTTTATATTCTTATTTTCAGCAAATCTCATGTGCAGAGCCAAATCAGCAACAAACTGATCCCACTTACAAGTGTTGTGCGTGTTTCTAAAGCCTGATATATCTTCCTCTGCTGTTGCCAAAAACTATGAAGAACATGTCAATGAAAAGTCACACTGGATGATATGTTCTTTTGTTCCTGGTTACTGTAACTTATTTAGGATCAAGATAAATCAGATTTGGATACATGCACACATGCTTGGTGGTTTGGCTCTGCACATGACATTTGTTGACAAAGAAGAAATAAGAAAAATGTACAAAAAATACTGGTCAAGTCCTTTAAAGGCAGGTGTCAAAGGTAGGTGTATTTAATAAATAATTAAAATAACTGTTATTTGCAAATTTAATTGTAAAGGTGCCCTTTAAGAAACTCAAACTCAAAACTCAAAGTAGGTAATAGATGGGATAATTTTTTGAAGTTTTTTATATAGGGATCAATCAGTAGTCTTTACTGATCAGGGGTTTTTCATTAGGTTTTTATAGTATTTAGTATTATTTAGTATTATTATTATGACTGATATGGTAAGTTACCATCTGTGTTACTTGTTGACTTAAAACAAACTTTTTGTTCTTTTGTAATAACTCGGTTTTACAATTTAGACATTATTGTGCACAAACAGTCATTTGAATTAATCAAATAATTTCAAGATGTTGCCCAGTCCTAGTTACAGGTGTATGTTTATACATATAACCTGGCAGTGTCCTAGATTATATTCTCTTAAAATGTTTGAATTTGTGGAAACACACACTGCTTTACATTTTGTTTTGTGGAGAACACAATATTCAGAGACGTGACTAAGTTCAGAGCAGCATGTTTACGATTGAAGTGCTTTTTCTATTCATGTTCACCTACAGGTACGTGATAATCACGTTGCTCCAATCTACCTCATCAACCTCCTCATCTCTGACTTTATTCAGCTCTGTTGCATGGCGATATGGTTGGGAAAACCCATGGGTCTTCTGGAATTCATCACCTTCTTAATTCACCTCCTTGGTCTAATGGCCAGTGTCGGCTTCATGGTCTGTATTTCCCTGCAAAGGTAAGTATCTGTTTTCTTATTATGTGTGTACTTGCTAGGGTTGTCACTTTTTCAAAAATGTTTGAACAAAATTGTAATGACCTGCAATTCATTTATTAATATGAATGTCGCCGACGGCAGACTGAGTGTGCTGGATAATATGCAGTCAAATGAGGTTGTACATTTGGCGCTGCTCTGCTCTTCTGTGTTGCCTCCACCTCCACTGGCTCAGTGGGTTGGTTAGCTAGCATGTTTTACAAAGTGGACTAATAGCCTTATCTTTGATCCTGACTTTGCTGTCCACGGTGTGGAACCCAAAATACTTGTACACACAGGAAATTGTGTTCTGTGTTAGCTGCCTGGCTGCATTCAGCTTGACTCTAACTCTCACACTCCTGCTGGTCATCTGCACTTTCCCTGCTCATTTTCTTCTTAGTGAAGAAATTGGAGATATCTCCCTGCCTTCGTTTCATACTGTAGTCTACATTGAAAATGTGTCCACAAACACAATGAAAAGCAACATGTTATTTGCACTGTACAAACATCACAGTAGCAACAATGATATGATACTCTGTTGTTGACTGTTAATTCATGTCGCAAAACACACGACAGATGCTAACGTTACTGAAATAGTGGAGAGATTTTAACGTTTATCCAGATGGAGAGCTAACACCTGCATGTGTTTTACTTTCCCAAATGGAACAGAAGTTGGCAAAACATTGTTGTGACAGTCTTAAAGAACCTGTAGTGTTCTGTTCTTGCCTTAACTCGATGCACCTAGGAGCATCACGTTGAAAAAAAAAAGTCTTTGACTGTTGAAGTTACACGAGTTCATTAGCGGAGCCACTTCCTTTGTATTTTTTGCAAAAATAAAAGCCTTCATGAGTTCTTAACACAGTCTAGTCACACAATGTTTCAGCTTTGCTTCCGTTTTAACATGCAGCGTCAGTAGTTTACACAATGATTGACATTACCACGAGTCATTGACTTGGGAGGGGGGTCACACGGGGTGGCCAATCAGATTGCAAGGGGGGGCGGGTGCCCCCCTGTGCCACCCTGGAAGCCCCTCCTCTGATTAAGATGATCTATGTTTCTATCTTTTATTACAGATATTTGCTCATTGCCTGGCCTCTGTGGTACTCCTTTAGACGGACCATCAAGAGCTCATTGGTGGTCTGTGTTGTGATCTGGGTCTTAGCTTTGGTCATTTCCTGTTTAGTCGCCATCATGGACATGGAACACAATGGACGACACAAGCCCATTGGAGTAATCCTTCTCCTCCCCTTCCCTGTGCTCATCTTCTCTGTGGTTGGGATCTTTAAAGGCCTGTCTGCTGCCATCTCGATCTCCTCTGAGGAAAAACGACGAATTGTTGGAGCAACAATTCTGGTGTTGCTTAATTACACACTGCTGTTCCTGCCTTACATAATTGGTAGCATAACACCATATCGTACTATGCCTAGCCCTTTGGCATTCATCTTCTTCAATCCTCTTGGAGACTTGGTTCTGTATGTTTTCATGAGAAAAGGGGCCATAGACAAGATTTTAGCCTATGTGTGTTGTTGCAGGATGGAAACACAGCAGCAGCAGATCATTGCTGTAAATGATAATAGCACGACAGTCACCTCTGTGTAGGGAGAGAAAGTTATCAGAGTAAAGGAAGGAAGAAATTCAGACAGTCAATTTAAAAAAAAAAAGTTTCCTAGAAGCTCTGCCTCTAAAAAGTTAAGCTCATATACTCCTCATTTGCAACAGCAAATGTTGTTTTTTATTGTTATATGTAGGCATGTTGTTTACATGATAATTCCAGTTTATTTCATCATGGCATATTTCCCATAAATGTGGTTTTATGAGTCACGCTCGCTTTGCAGCCTTATTATAGAGATTCAGGGAAACAAGAACTCAATCAAAGTTGTCCAAATAGACAAGATGTTTACACTGTTCATTTCAATTGCTTGTTTTGAAGTCTAAATGAAAGAAAACAAAGAGACTAGTTGCATGTAGCAGCCATTACGGTTCATTTGTTAGGGATCTACATCCAGGACAGATTGCAGTTTCTTTACATGTGTGAGGCTGTGGCTGCCTTTACATTTATTCAAGCTCATGCTAGAAAGGTAAACAAGAGATGTTGTATAAAGATGCTTTTTATTCTTAATTGTGATATTTCTATTGCTGTTTTCATTTTGGTTTTTTACTTAGTCATGTACTTTTTATGTTTTATTGATTTATACTGATTTTATATTCATATCTGTAATAGTTGCTTTAATGGACACCTTGTCTTTTTCCCCCATGACTTTCATTACTTTATTGTATGTTATGTGTGTACAGCACATGTATCATCTGTTTTTGAAAAGCACCATTTAAATAGTTAAAATGATGATATACTATTCAAATGCATGCCTGCCTAGCTTTTTTCTCTCCTCCTCAGATAAGATGTAGATCATCACAAAGCTACTGGGTGTCATCACTCAGCATATATATTGTAGTCTGTTTGCATGCTGAGAACACAACATCACACTTGCTGCAGCTTTCAAAGGTAAAATTTATGTCACATTGCTTTTTTTTTTTTTTTTTTTTTTTTTAAATGTGCCTAGTTATTGTTAACATTGCTCTGTGGATAGATGTAATTATATAATGTATTATGACATTTATAACCACTGATGGGAAGTAACGCGTTAGAAGTAACACGTTACTGTAATCCGATTACTTTTTTCAAGTAACGAGTAAAGTAAGGGATTACAATTGCAAAAAGTAATTAGATTACTGTTACTTTCCCGCAAGCAGGCTTCGTTGCTGCGTTACTAAACCGTGATTTTGTTTGTGAGACTGTCTCATGACAATCACGTATGAGCGGTGAGACGTCAGTGGTAAACAACAGACACGTGTGTAGATCAACAAGAGATAACATGGAGTGCGGGAGAGAGCAGGACCATGCAGCGTTTAATGCTTGGAAAGGAAGTACCGACATTACTTTGAGTTTGACTCTGTAAGAAGTGACATTAGAGTCCTCTGTGCACTCTGCGTGGGAAGAAAACGTTTATCTACAGCAAAAAATTCCACCTCAAATCTGAGCAAGCACCTAGCAAGCAGGTGTCATGCCAAAAAGTGATCGTCTGCCAGAATCTGATTTGTGGCCGCGGGAGCGCGCACAGCAGGCCGTTGAGCGGTAGCGCGCACAGCAGGCCGTTGAGCGGTAGCGCTATAAAACGTCTAATTTTCTTTTGATTAAACGGTCATAATATGCATATGCAAACAATTATCTCACATTATCACAACTGTGGCCAAAAGAAGTGTAGTTTGTAGCGAAATAAGGCATGGCAATTACGTGATAGACATGTCTCTACAGTATGTTTGATTTATGGGTGTGTTTTCAATAAAGAAATGATCACTTTTGCAATGATCCTCGTGACTCTGCATTGTTTTTTATCTGATCTGGGCCCTACGTTGTATTTGCTTCCCATGTTTGGATGTGTTTTGTATATTATTGTTTATGCCTACTATTAAAATAACAAACAGTTTTCACCTGCCGGAAATTGATTGGAGGCCAAATGCAGTTACTGAATGGTTATTTCTGCCTAAATATGACTTGATCTCATTCATAAGCTTCATGATATAAATATCTGAGCTCACAGGACAGCTTGGAATTCTTTTAAAGGACCATTACAACACAAAATGGGCTTTTTCACCTGCCAAAAATTGATCCCTGCCCTTAATTTGATACTGAAAGAGTTTTTCTGCCACAAAATGACTTCATATTACTGTGGTAAGTGATATGAAGTCATTTTTCTTATAGAAATCATTACTGCCACACAAAGTAAAAATAAAGTGTTAAGTTAGACATGAGAAGAATAAAATTACTCATTGTCAAAATGATGTATACTTCTTAAGTCAAAATCACACTAGCAGTCAAAACTATGAGACAGTAAGTCACAAACTTGCTAACTCATCATCTTGATTTAGCATGAGTAGTTTTTGTTGTTGCTATTTATAACATCTAATCTTGTTTTCCTGTTTGAAATGGGCTTCTGTAATCTCCAGAGATGCTTTTTATCCTAAGGAAAACCACAAATTAAATTGAATTTACGTTTCTTTTTAGAGCAGATGCCGAAATCTCAGAGACAGATACAAAACTGGGACAAATAAAACCAAAACGAACAACCGAAACTCAACACTGCATCGTTACATCCAGAGGTTTAAGGACATAACCTGAGTGTAGTGCTGCTCTAATCGAATATCATTTTTCATTTAATGACTAATAATTATGTCAATAAAACTCCTACACAGTTCCACTTTTGTTCACCAAACCCAGAGATATTCAATTTATAGTGACATCAAATAGATAAAAACATGCAGATCCTCATATTTCAGTAGCTGGAAACAGAGAATATTTGATATTTCTGCTTGATAATGGTTTTTAGATTAATAAAAACAAATTATTTGAATGCATTTCAGTACTATCTCACTCAATAGTTACAGTTATTGTTTGGAGAAAGAGACTATTATAGATACAAATGATACTGGAACAACTACAACAAAATGTAGTGCTCTTCTTTGTCATCCAAACTCCTTTCAAGTGCCATTAATGTTTGAGCCTGGAGTCACAAAAACAGACAGCTGTTTGCCATAACACAGGTGGAAAACACATCTCCTCCCAGGGCCACACTGCGACACTTTAACCTCACAAACAGATTTAATACATCAGATATTTGATGTACACTCTTTCAAAGCCCACTTTACCATCCTGCAGCCTCCTACACACTCACACTTCGCTGCATGAACAGACACGTGCATCGGCTAATGTTGCCATGATACTGTTTGTTCAAACCTGATACTGCTGGTCAGTGCCAGATATAGAGTTAAATTTATCTGCAACTATCCAAAATTAACATATTGTATAACACGAACTTGGCACAAAACCAAAAGATGGATGTGTGAGAAAAGACAATGTTCATGTTGGTCGTTATCTGTCATCATCAAATCATATTTACAAGGGAGAAGAAAAAAAGGGGTGAATGTGGTTTAGTCCAAGATAGTTCGCATGAGCACAGCAGGCTCTTTGCTCCAGTAAACACCGGGGAAGAGCTCAGCGGTTTTATGGCTGTCAGCACAAAAGAGCAGTTAAGGTGCTGCGTGTTGCACCTCGGTGAGATGAGATGGAGGCATCGAGGAGCTCTCGCAGCAAGGGCGGGAGGTTTTGTCTCGGATGGATTCAGTTCAGGATGTTTCCTGCTGAACATGCATACAGAAAAGTCCAGTGAACAGCGCAAACACACGGTACCATCGGTAGATAAGTTTGGCCTCTTCATGGGAGTTTTGTGGCATACATTCCTCGTATGGTTTTCTTCTCTACATCAATAATTTAAGACTGAATATCACGCTCACAACCTCTGAAGTCAAGTTTCACACTGAGAGACATTTGTACAGAAATCCCCAGTTTAATTATGTAACTAAGCTTTATCATTTGCCAGTTTAACACGAGATATTTGTACATTTTGACCCAATTTTAACTAAAAAATAAGGTATATTTTAATTTAAATGAGGCCTATTGACCATCATTTCAAAAAAATATGTGTAAATCTGTGGTAATAAGTTGGATGAAGTTGGCTAAAAAGGTCTAACACAGAATTGGGTGATAATGTATACCATATGCTTTACAAACAGTCAAACCAAACAGGGTCAATTTTGATCTAGGAGGGTTAAAACTTCTTTTTTATCTCCATGTGCAAAACATTTGCTGCATGAAGACAGTAAACAAGACCCTCCTGCAACAAAGATGGCAATACGTTTCTGGAAGGTGAGTCCCTTCATGGAAGTACCAGAAACAATACACAGTTAAACTGCAGATTGCAAACAGTATTTTTAAAATCCAAATTTCATCTGCATTTTTCTGTGTTTTTGGGAGGGTTTTTTTTGTATATGAAACACAGAAGCTAAAAATAATGAACCCAATATCATTATTAAGCAAGATTGCAATTAGATTTGACAGAGTTTGGACACTTGCTGTAGTTGTGTTTCACTATAATCCACATGTGAGTGTCATTTCTTCTAAAAAAAAACATGATGTGTTTACAACCTGTATCATCATCTGACTGAATGTGTTGCTCACACTGACAGACTCTGATATTTGGTGACTTCTAATGATGTCACCAAATAGTGTAGCAGAGTGATCACAGCAGATTTCGCCAGTCGTCTTAACATATGATTGGGCAAAGCTACAATATTTAGACTCAGACTGTGCAGTTAAAAAACTGTTTTCTTACTTGCTGCACGCTGCATCACCAGCAGAAACCCTCTGACAGAAACACACGCAAATGTTTCCACACACACACACACACACACACACACACACACACGACTCAAGACACTCCTACTGCCCACACAAGTGCACACACATAAACAAGCACCAACACACACACACACCCCAATCTTCACCAGCAGATCTCTGTGCTGGGAGCTTATATAAGGGAGAGTGGGAAGCTGAGAGCTATTTCAGGACTAGAAAAAGACGTAATTGTGTGTGTGTGTGTGTGTGTGTGTGTGTGTGTGCATGGCTATTAGGGATGTCCCGATCCGATATTTGGTGAGTATACAGTGTATAATATTAACGCTATTGACGATTTTTGAATATAAAATCTCCTAAATTATATCAAAACTAATTTCCCCAAAACAAATGTTGTAGTATGATTATCAGGTGACCCTTGTTGTGTAGCATGATTTTGGTCATCCTACACTATATAATATTAACACTATTGACGATATTTCAAAATAAAATTCCCCAAAAATATGCAAACTTTTTTTTTTTCCTGAAATGACTGTTGTAGTATGATTATCAGGTGACCCTTGTTGTGTAGCATGATTTTGGTCATCCTACACTGTATAATATTAACACTATTGACGATATTTCAAAATAAAATTCCCCAAAAATATGCAAACTTTTTTTTTCGTCCTGAAATGACTGTTGTGGTATGATTATCAGGTGACCATTGTTGTGTAGCATGATTTTGGTGAGTATACAGTGTATAATATTAACGCTATTGACGATTTTTCACAATAAAATTCTCCAAAAATAAACAAAAACACGTTTCTCTGAAATAACTGTTGTAGTATGATTATCAGGTGACCATTGTTGTGTAGCATGATTTTGGTGAGTATACAGTGTATAATATTAACGCTATTGAAGATTTTTCACATTAAAATTCTCCAAAAATAAACAAAAACACGTTTTTCTGAAATAACTGTTGTAGTATGATTATCAGGTGACCCTTGTTGTGTATCATGATTTTGGTCATCCTACACTGTATAATATTAACGCTATTGACGATTTCTCACAATAAAATTCCCCAAAAATATGCAAACTTTTTTTTTCCTGAAATGACTGTTGTAGTATGATTATCAGGTGACCCTTGTTGTGTAGCATTATTTTGGTGAGTATACAGTGTATAATATTAACGCTATTGACGATTTTTCACAATAAAATTCCCCAAAAATATGCAAAACATTTTTTTCCTGAAAAAACTGTTGTAGTATGATTATCAGGTAACCCTTGTTGTGTAGCATTATTTTGGTGAGTATACAGTGTATAATATTAACGCTATTGACGATTTTTCACAATAAAATTCCCCAAAAATATGCAAAACATTTTTTTCCTGAAATAACTGTTGTAGTATGATTATCAGGTAACCCTTGTTGTGTATCATGATTTTGGTCATCCTACACTGTATAATATTAACACTATTGACGATATTTCAAAATAAAATTCCCCAAAAATATGCAAACTTTTTTTTCTTCCTGAAATAACTGTTGTAGTATGATTATCAGGTGACCATTGTTGTGTAGCATGATTTTGGTGAGTATACAGTGTATAATATTAACGCTATTGATGATTTTTCACAATAAAATTCCCAAAAAATATGCAAAACATTTTTTCCTGAAATGACTGTTGTAGTATGATTATCAGGTGACCATTGTTGTGTAGCATGATTTTGGTGAGTATACAGTGTATAATATTAAAGCTATTGACGATTTTTCAAAATGAAATTCCCCAAAAATATGCAAACTTTTTTTTTTCCTGAAATGACTGTTGTAGTATGATTATCAGGTGACCATTGTTGTGTAGCATGATTTTGGTGAGTATACAGTGTATAATATTGACGCTATTGACGATTTTTCACAATAAAATTCCCCAAAAATATGCATTTTTTTTCTCCTCCTGAAATAACTGTTGTAGTATGATTATCAGGTGACCCTTGTTGTGTAGCATGATTTTGGTCATCCTACACTGTATAATATTTAAGCTATTGACGATTTTTCACAATAAAATTCTCCAAAAATAAACAAAAACACGTTTCTCTGAAATGACTGTTGTAGTATGATTATCAGGTGACCATTGTTGTGTAACATGATTTTGGTGAGTATACAGTGTATAATATTACACTATTGACGATATTTCAATATAAAATTCCCCAAAAATATGCATTTTTTTTCTCCTCCTGAAATAACTGTTGTAGTATGATTATCAGGTGACCCTTGTTGTGTAGCATGATTTTGGTGAGTATACAGTGTATAATATTAACACTATTGACGATTTTTCACAATAAAATTCTCCAAAAATAAATAAAAACACGTTTTTCTGAAATAACTGTTGTAGTATGATTATCAGGTGACCCTTGTTGTGTAGCATGATTTTGGTGAGTATTCAGTTTATAATATTAACGCTATTGACGATTTTTCACAATGAAATTCTCAAAAAATAAACAAAAACACGTTTTTGTGAAATAACTGTTGTAGTATGATTATCAGGTGACCCTTGTTGTATAGCATTATTTTGGTCATCCTACACTGTATAATATTAACACTATTGACGATATTTCAAAATAAAATTCCCCAAAAATATGCAAACTTTTTTTTTTCCTGAAATAACGGTTGTGGTATGATTATCAGGTGACCCTTGTTGTGTAGCATTATTTTGGTGAGTATACAGTGTATAATATTAACGCTATTGACGATTTTTCACAATAAAATTCCCCAAAAATATGCAAAACATTTTTTTCCTGAAATAACTGTTGTAGTATGATTATGAGGTGACCCTTGTTGTGTATCATGATTTTGGTCATCCTACACTGTATAATATTAACGCTATTGACGATTTCTCACAATAAAATTCCCCAAAAATATGCAAACTTTTTTTTTCCTGAAATGACTGTTGTAGTATGAGTATCAGGTGACCCTTGTTGTGTAGCATTATTTTGGTGAGTATACAGTGTATAATATTAACGCTATTGACGATTTTTCACAATAAAATTCTCCAAAAATAAACAAAAACACGTTTCTCTGAAATAACTGTTGTAGTATGATTATCAGGTGACCATTGTTGTGTAGCATGATTTTGGTGAGTATACAGTGTATAATATTAACGCTATTGACGATTTTTCACAATAAAATTCCCCAAAAATATGCAAACTTTTTTTTTTCCTGAAATGAATGTTGTAGTATGATTATCAGGTGACCCTTGTGGTGTAGCATGATTTTGGTCATCCTACACTGTATAATATTAACACTATTGATGATATTTCACAATAAAATTCCCCAAAAATATGCAAACTTTTTTTTTCGTGAAATGACTGTTGTAGTATGAGTATCAGGTGACCATTGTTGTGTAGCATGATTTTGGTGAGTATACAGTGTATAATATTAACGCTATTGAAGATTTTTCACATTAAAATTCTCAAAAAATAAACAAAAACACGTTTTCCTGAAATGACTGTTGTAGTATGATTATCAGGTGACCCTTGTTGTGTAGCATTATTTTGGTGAGTATACAGTGTATAATATTAACGCTATTGACGATTTTTCACAATAAAATTCCCCAAAAATATGCAAAACATTTTTTTCCTGAAATAACTGTTATAGTATGATTATCAGGTGACCCTTGTTGTGTAGCATGATTTTGGTCATCCTACACTGTATAATATTAACACCATTGAGGATATTTCAAAATAAAATTCCCCACAAATATGCAAACTTTTTTTTCCCCTGAAATAACGGT
This sequence comes from Scomber scombrus, assembly GCF_963691925.1. Lineage (NCBI taxonomy): Eukaryota > Metazoa > Chordata > Actinopteri > Scombriformes > Scombridae > Scomber > Scomber scombrus. The sequence goes on along the minus strand of NC_084981.1, from coordinate 25,421,744 downwards.
TGTAGTATGATTATCAGGTGACCCTTGTTGTGTAGCATTATTTTGGTGAATATACAGTGTATAATATTAACGCTATTGACGATTTTTCACAATAAAATTCCCCAAAAATATGCAAAACATTTTTTTCCTGAAATTAATGTTGTAGTATGATTATCAGGTGACCCTTGTTGTGTATCATGATTTTGGTCATCCTACACTGTATAATATTAACGCTATTGACGATTTTTCACAATAAAATTCCCCAAAAATATGCAAAACATTTTTTTCCTGAAATAACTGTTGTAGTATGATTATCAGGTGACCCTTGTTGTGTATCATGATTTTGGTCATCCTACACTGTATAATATTAACGCTATTGACGATTTTTCACAATAAAATTCCCCAAAAATATGCAAAACATTTTTTTCCTGAAATAACTGTTGTAGTATGATTATCAGGTGAGCCTTGTTGTGTAGCATGATTTTGGTGAGTATACAGTGTATAATATTAACGCTATTGACGATTTTTCACAATACAATTCTCCAAAAATAAACAAAAACACGTTTCTCTGAAATAACTGTTGTAGTATGATTATCAGGTGACCCTTGTTGTGTATCATGATTTTGGTGAGTATACAGTGTATAATATTAACGCTATTGACGATTTTTCACAATAAAATTCCCCAAGAATATGCAAAACATTTTTTTTCCTGAAATAACTGTTGTAGTATGATTATCAGGTGACCCTTGTTGTGTAGCATGATTTTGGTCATCCTACACTGTATAATATTAACACTATTGACGATATTTCAAAATAAAATTCCCCAAAAATATGCAAACTTTTTTTTTTCCTGAAATGACTGTTGTAGTATGAGTATCAGGTGACCATTGTTGTGTAGCATGATTTTGGTGAGTATACAGTGTATAATATTAACGCTATTGAAGATTTTTCACATTAAAATTCTCCAAAAATAAACAAAAACACGTTTTTCTGAAATAACTGTTGTAGTATGATTATCAGGTGACCCTTGTTGTGTATCATGATTTTGGTCATCCTACACTGTATAATATTAACGCTATTGACGATTTCTCACAATAAAATTCCCCAAAAATATGCAAACTTTTTTTTTCCTGAAATGACTGTTGTAGTATGATTATCAGGTGACCCTTGTTGTGTAGCATTATTTTGGTGAGTATACAGTGTATAATATCAACGCTATTGACGATTTTTCACAATAAAATTCCCCAAAAATATGCAAAACATTTTTTTCCTGAAATAACTGTTGTAGTATGATTATCAGGTGACCCTTGTTGTGTAGCATGATTTTGGTCATCCTACACTGTATAATATTAACACTATTGACGATATTTCAAAATAAAATTCCCCAAAAATATGTAAACTTTTTTTTTCGTGAAATGACTGTTGTAGTATGAGTATCAGGTGACCATTGTTGTGTAGCATGATTTTGGTGAGTATACAGTGTATAATATTAACGCTATTGAAGATTTTTCACATTAAAATTCTCCAAAAATAAACAAAAACACGTTTTCCTGAAATGACTGTTGTAGTATGATTATCAGGTGACCCTTGTTGTGTAGCATTATTTTGGTGAGTATACAGTGTATAATATTAACGCTATTGACGATTTTTCACAATAAAATTCCCCAAGAATATGCAAAACATTTTTTTCCTGAAATAACTGTTGTAGTATGATTATCAGGTGACCCTTGTTGTGTAGCATGATTTTGGTCATCCTACACAGTATTATATTAACACTATTGACGATATTTCAAAATAAAATTCCCCAAAAATATGCAAACTTTTTTTTCTTCCTGCAATGACTGTTGTAGTATGAGTATCAGGTGACCATTGTTGTGTAGCATGATTTTGGTGAGTATACAGTGTATAATATTAACGCTATTGATGATTTTTCACAATAAAATTCTCCAAAAATAAACAAAAACACGTTTTCCTGAAATAACTGTTGTAGTATGATTATCAGGTGACCCTTGTTGTGTATCATGATTTTGGTAATCCTACACTGTATAATATTAACGCTATTGACGATTTTTCACAATAAAATTCCACAAAAATATGCAAAACATTTTTTTCCTGAAATTAATGTTGTAGTATGATTATCAGGTGACCCTTGTTGTGTAGCATTATTTTGGTGAGTATACAGTGTATAATATTAAAGCTATTGACGATTTTTCACAATAAAATTCCCCAAAAATATGCAAAACTTTTTTTTCGTGAAATGACTGTTGTAGTATGAGTATCAGGTGACCATTGTTGTGTAGCATGATTTTGGTGAGTATACAGTGTATAATATTAACGCTATTGAAGATTTTTCACAATAAAATTCCCCAAAAATATGCAAAACATTTTTTTCCTGAAATTAATGTTGTAGTATGATTATCAGGTGACTCTTGTTGTGTAGCATTATTTTGGTGAGTATACAGTGTATAATATTAACGCTATTGACGATTTTTCACAATAAAATTCCCCAAAAATATGCAAAACTTTTTTTTCGTGAAATGACTGTTGTAGTATGAGTATCAGGTGACCATTGTTGTGTAGCATGATTTTGGTGAGTATACAGTGTATAATATTAACGCTATTGACGATTTTTCACAATAAAATTCTCCAAAAATAAACAAAAACACGTTTCTCTGAAATAACTGTTGTAGTATGATTATCAGGTGACCATTGTTGTGTAGCATGATTTTGGTGAGTATACAGTGTATAATATTAACGCTATTGAAGATTTTTCACATTAAAATTCTCCAAAAATAAACAAAAACACGTTTTTCTGAAATAACTGTTGTAGTATGATTATCAGGTGACCCTTGTTGTGTATCATGATTTTGGTCATCTTACACTGTATAATATTAACGCTATTGACGATTTCTCACAATAAAATTCCCCAAAAATATGCAAACTTTTTTTTTCCTGAAATGACTGTTGTAGTATGATTATCAGGTGACCCTTGTTGTGTAGCATTATTTTGGTGAGTATACAGTGTATAATATTAACGCTATTGACGATTTTTCACAATAAAATTCCCCAAAAATATGCAAAACATTTTTTTCCTGAAATAACTGTTGTAGTATGATTATCAGGTGACCCTTGTTGTGTAGCATTATTTTGGTGAGTATACAGTGTATAATATTAACGCTATTGACGATTTTTCACAATAAAATTCCCCAAAAATATGCAAAACATTTTTTTCCTGAAATAACTGTTGTAGTATGATTATCAGGTAACCCTTGTTGTGTAGCATGATTTTGGTCATCCTACACTGTATAATATTAACACTATTGACGATATTTCTAAATAAAATTCCCCAAAAATATGCAAACTTTTTTTTCTTCCTGAAATGACTGTTGTAGTATGAGTATCAGGTGACCCTTGTTGTGTATCATGATTTTGGTCATCCTACACTGTATAATATTAACGCTATTGACGATTTTTCACAATAAAATTCCCCAAAAATATGCAAAACATTTTTTTCCTGAAATTAATGTTGTAGTATGAGTATCAGGTGACCATTGTTGTGTAGCATGGTTTTCGTGAGTATACACTGTATAATATTAACGCTATTGACGATTTTTCACAATAAAATTCCCCAAAAATATGCAAAACATTTTTTTCCTGAAATGACTGTTGTAGTATGAGTATCAGGTGACCATTGTTGTGTAGCATGATTTTGGTGAGTATACAGTGTATAATATTAACGCTATTGACGATTTTTCACAATAAAATTCTCCAAAAATAAACAAAAACACGTTTCTCTGAAATAACTGTTGTAGTATGATTATCAGGTGACCATTGTTGTGTAGCATGATTTTGGTGAGTATACAGTGTATAATATTAACGCTATTGAAGATTTTTCACATTAAAATTCTCCAAAAATAAACAAAAACACGTTTTTCTGAAATAACTGTTGTAGTATGATTATCAGGTGACCCTTGTTGTGTATCATGATTTTGGTCATCCTACACTGTATAATATTAACGCTATTGACGATTTCTCACAATAAAATTCCCCAAAAATATGCAAACATTTTTTTTCCTGAAATGACTGTTGTAGTATGATTATCAGGTGACCCTTGTTGTGTAGCATTATTTTGGTGAGTATACAGTGTATAATATTAACGCTATTGACGATTTTTCACAATAAAATTCCCCAAAAATATGCAAAACATTTTTTTCCTGAAATAACTGTTGTAGTATGATTATCAGGTAACCCTTGTTGTGTAGCATTATTTTGGTGAGTATACAGTGTATAATATTAACGCTATTGACGATTTTTCACAATAAAATTCCCCAAAAATATGCAAAACATTTTTTTCCTGAAATAACTGTTGTAGTATGATTATCAGGTAACCCTTGTTGTGTAGCATGATTTTGGTCATCCTACACTGTATAATATTAACACTATTGACGATATTTCAAAATAAAATTCCCCAAAAATATGCAAACTTTTTTTTCTTCCTGAAATGACTGTTGTAGTATGAGTATCAGGTGACCATTGTTGTGTAGCATGATTTTGGTGAGTATACAGTGTATAATATTAACGCTATTGATGATTTTTCACAATAAAATTCTCCAAAAATAAACAAAAACATTTTTTTCCTGAAATAACTGTTGTAGTATGATTATCAGGTGACCCTTGTTGTGTATCATGATTTTGGTCATCCTACACTGTATAATATTAACGCTATTGACGATTTTTCACAATAAAATTCCCCAAAAATATGCAAAACATTTTTTTCCTGAAATTAATGTTGTAGTATGATTATCAGGTGACCCTTGTTGTGTAGCATGGTTTTCGTGAGTATACACTGTATAATATTAACGCTATTGACGATTTTTCACAATAAAATTCCCCAAAAATATGCAAAACATTTTTTTCCTGAAATTAATGTTGTAGTATGATTATCAGGTGACCCTTGTTGTGTAGCATTATTTTGGTGAGTATACAGTGTATAATATTAACGCTATTGACGATTTTTCACAATAAAATTCCCCAAAAATATGCAAAACTTTTTTTTCGTGAAATGACTGTTGTAGTATGAGTATCAGGTGACCATTGTTGTGTAGCATGATTTTGGTGAGTATACAGTGTATAATATTAACGCTATTGACGATTTTTCACAATAAAATTCTCCAAAAATAAACAAAAACACGTTTCTCTGAAATAACTGTTGTAGTATGATTATCAGGTGACCATTGTTGTGTAGCATGATTTTGGTGAGTATACAGTGTATAATATTAACGCTATTGAAGATTTTTCACATTAAAATTCTCCAAAAATAAACAAAAACACGTTTTTCTGAAATAACTGTTGTAGTATGATTATCAGGTGACCCTTGTTGTGTATCATGATTTTGGTCATCCTACACTGTATAATATTAACGCTATTGACGATTTCTCACAATAAAATTCCCCAAAAATATGCAAACTTTTTTTTTCCTGAAATAACTGTTGTAGTATGATTATCAGGTGACCCTTGTTGTGTATCATGATTTTGGTCATCCTACACTGTATAATATTAACGCTATTGACGATTTTTCACAATAAAATTCCCCAAAAATATGCAAAACATTTTTTTCCTGAAATTAATGTTGTAGTATGATTATCAGGTGACCCTTGTTGTGTAGCATGGTTTTCGTGAGTATACACTGTATAATATTAACGCTATTGACGATTTTTCACAATAAAATTCCCCAAAAATATGCAAAACATTTTTTTCCTGAAATTAATGTTGTAGTATGATTATCAGGTGACCCTTGTTGTGTAGCATTATTTTGGTGAGTATACAGTGTATAATATTAACGCTATTGACGATTTTTCACAATAAAATTCCCAAAAAATATGCAAAACATTTTTTTCCTGAAATAACTGTTGTAGTATGATTATCAGGTAACCCTTGTTGTGTAGCATGATTTTGGTCATCCTACACTGTATAATATTAACACTATTGACGATATTTCAAAATAAAATTCCCCAAAAATATGCAAACTTCTTTTTTTTCCTGAAATGACTGTTGTAGTATGAGTATCAGGTGACCATTGTTGTGTAGCATGATTTTGGTGAGTATACAGTGTATAATATTAACGCTATTGACGATTTTTCACAATACAATTCTCCAAAAATAAACAAAAACACGTTTCTCTGAAATAACTGTTGTAGTATGATTATCAGGTGACCCTTGTTGTGTATCATGATTTTGGTGAGTATACAGTGTATAATATTAACGCTATTGACGATTTTTCACAATAAAATTCCCCAAGAATATGCAAAACATTTTTTTCCTGAAATAACTGTTGTAGTATGATTATCAGGTGACCCTTGTTGTGTATCATGATTTTGGTGAGTATACAGTGTATAATATTAACGCTATTGACGATTTTTCACATTAAAATTCTCCAAAAATAAACAAAAACACATTTTTCTGAAATAACTGTTGTAGTATGATTATCAGGTGACCCTTGTTGTGTAGCATGATGTTGGTCATCCTACACTGTATAATATTAACGCTATTGACGATTTCTCACAATAAAATTCCCCAAAAATATGCAAACTTTTTTTTCCTGAAATGACTGTTGTAGTATGATTATCAGGTGACCATTGTTGTGTAGCATGATTTTGGTGAGTATACAGTGTATAATATTAACGCTATTGACGATTTTTCACAATACAATTCTCCAAAAATAAACAAAAACACGTTTCTCTGAAATAACTGTTGTAGTATGATTATCAGGTGACCCTTGTTGTGTATCATGATTTTGGTGAGTATACAGTGTATAATATTAACGCTATTGACGAATTTTCACAATAAAATTCTCCAAAAATAAACAAAAACACGTTTCTCTGAAATAACTGTTGTAGATAATTATCAGGTGACCCTTGTTGTGTAGCATGATTTTGGTGAGTATACAGTGTATAATATTAACGTTATTGACGATTTTTAACAATAAAATTCCCCAAAAATATGTAAAATATTTTTTTCCTGAAAAAACTGTTGTAGTATGATTATCAGGTGACCCTTGTTGTGTATCATGATTTTGGTCAACCTACACTGTATAATATTAACACTATTGACGATATTTCAAAATAAAATTCCCCAAAAATATGCAAACTTTTTTTTTTCCTGAAATGACTGTTGTAGTATGAGTATCAGGTGACCATTGTTGTGTAGCATGATTTTGGTGAGTATACAGTGTATAATATTAACGCTATTGATGATTTTTCACAATAAAATTCTCCAAAAATAAACAAAAACACGTTTTCCTGAAATAACTGTTGTAGTATGATTATCAGGTGACCCTTGTTGTGTATCATGATTTTGGTCATCCTACACTGTATAATATTAAAGCTATTGACGATTTCTCACAATAGAATTCCCCAAAAATATGCAAACTTTTTTTTTCCTGAAATGACTGTTGTAGTATGATTATCAGGTGACTCTTGTTGTGTAGCATGATTTTGGTGAGTATACAGTGTATAATATTAACGCTATTGACGATTTTTCACAATAAAATTCCCCAAAAATATGCAAAACATTTTTTTCCTGAAATAACTGTTGTAGTATGATTATCAGGTGACCCTTGTTGTGTAGCATGATTTTGGTCATCCTACACTGTATAATATTAACACTATTGACGATATTTCAAAATAAAATTCCCCAAAAATATGTAAACTTTTTTTTTCGTGAAATGACTGTTGTAGTATGATTATCAGGTGACCATTGTTGTGTAGCATGATTTTGGTGAGTATACAGTGTATAATATTAACGCTATTGAAGATTTTTCACATTAAAATTCTCAAAAAATAAACAAAAACACGTTTTCCTGAAATGACTGTTGTAGTATGATTATCAGGTGACCCTTGTTGTGTAGCATTATTTTGGTGAGTATACAGTGTATAATATTAACGCTATTGACGATTTTTCACAATAAAATTCCCCAAGAATATGCAAAACATTTTTTTCCTGAAATAATTGTTGTAGTATGATTATCAGGTGACCCTTGTTGTGTAGCATGATTTTGGTCATCCTACACTGTATAATATTAACACTATTGACGATATTTCAAAATAAAATTCCCCAAAAATATGCAAACTTTTTTTTCTTCCTGAAATAACGGTTGTAGTATGAGTATCAGGTGACCATTGTTGTGTAGCATGATTTTGGTCATCCTACACTGTATAATATTAACGCTATTGACGATTTCTCACAATAGAATTCCCCAAAAATATGCAAACTTTTTTTTTCCTGAAATGACTGTTGTAGTATGATTATCAGGTGACTCTTGTTGTGTAGCATTATTTTGGTGAGTATACAGTGTATAATATTAACGCTATTGACGATTTTTCACAATAAAATTCCCCAAGAATATGCAAAACATTTTTTTCCTGAAATAACTGTTGTAGTATGATTATCAGGTGACCCTTGTTGTGTAGCATGATTTTGGTCATCCTACACTGTATAATATTAACACTATTGACGATATTTCAAAATAAAATTCCCCAAAAATATGCAAACTTTTTTATTTCCTGAAATGACTGTTGTAGTATGAGTATCAGGTGACCATTGTTGTGTAGCATGATTTTGGTGAGTATACAGTGTATAATATTAACGCTATTGATGATTTTTCACAATAAAATTCTCCAAAAATAAACAAAAACACGTTTTCCTGAAATAACTGTTGTAGTATGATTATCAGGTGACCCTTGTTGTGTATCATGATTTTGGTCATCTTACACTGTATAATATTAACGCTATTGACGATTTCTCACAATAGAATTCCCCAAAAATATGCAAACTTTTTTTTTCCTGAAATGACTGTTGTAGTATGATTATCAGGTGACTCTTGTTGTGTAGCATTATTTTGGTGAGTATACAGTGTATAATATTAACGCTATTGACGATTTTTCACAATAAAATTCCCCAAAAATATGCAAAACATTTTTTTCCTGAAATAACTGTTGTAGTATGATTATCAGGTGACTCTTGTTGTGTAGCATTATTTTGGTGAGTATACAGTGTATAATATTAACGCTATTGACGATTTTTCACAATAAAATTCCCCAAAAATATGCAAAACATTTTTTTCCTGAAATAACTGTTGTAGTATGATTATCAGGTGACCCTTGTTGTGTAGCATGATTTTGGTCATCCTACACTGTATAATATTAACACTATTGACGATATTTCAAAATAAAATTCCCCAAAAATATGCAAACTTTTTTTTCTTCCTGAAATGACTGTTGTAGTATGAGTATCAGGTGACCATTGTTGTGTAGCATGATTTTGGTGAGTATACAGTGTATAATATTAACGCTATTGATGATTTTTCACAATAAAATTCTCCAAAAATAAACAAAAACACGTTTTCCTGAAATAACTGTCGTAGTATGATTATCAGGTGACCCTTGTTGTGTAGCATGATTTTGGTCATCCTACACTGTACAATATTAACGCTATTGACGATTTCTCACAATAGAATTCCCCAAAAATATGCAAACTTTTTTTTTCCTGAAATGACTGTTGTAGTATGATTATCAGGTGACTCTTGTTGTGTAGCATTATTTTGGTGAGTATACAGTGTATAATATTAACGCTATTGACGATTTTTCACAATAAAATTCCCCAAAAATATGCAAAACATTTTTTTCCTGAAATAACTGTTGTAGTATGATTATCAGGTGACCCTTGTTGTGTAGCATGATTTTGGTCATCCTACACTGTATAATATTAACACTATTGACGATATTTCAAAATAAAATTCCCCAAAAATATGCAAACTTTTTTTTTCGTGAAATGACTGTTGTAGTATGAGTATCAGGTGACCATTGTTGTGTAGCATGATTTTGGTGAGTATACAGTGTATAATATTAACGCTATTGACGATTTTTCACAATAAAATTCCCCAAAAATATGCAAAACATTTTTTTCCTGAAATAACTGTTGTAGTATGATTATCAGGTGACCCTTGTTGTGTAGCATGATTTTGGTGAGTATACAGTGTATAATATTTACGCTATTGACGATTTTTCACATTAAAATTCTCAAAAAATAAACAAAAACACGTTTTCCTGAAATAACTGTTGTAGTATGATTATCAGGTGACCCTTGTTGTGTAGCATGATTTTGGTGAGTATACAGTGTATAATATTAACACTATTGACGATTTTTCACAATAAAATTCCCAAAAAATATGCAAAACATTTTTTTCCTGAAATAACTGTTGTAGTATGATTATCAGGTGACCATTGTTGTGTAGCATGATTATGGTGAGTATACAGTGTATAATATTAACGCTATTGAAGATTTTTCACATTAAAATTCTCAAAAAATAAACAAAAACACGTTTTCCTGAAATGACTGTTGTAGTATGATTATCAGGTGACCCTTGTTGTGTAGCATTATTTTGGTGAGTATACAGTGTATAATATTAACGCTATTGACGATATTTTACAATAAAATTCCCCAAAAATATGCAAAACATTTTTTTCCTGAAATAACCGTTGTAGTATGATTATCAGGTGACCCTTGTTGTGTAGCATGATTTTGGTCATCCTACACTGTATAATATTGACATTATTGACGATATTTCAAAATAAAATTCCCCAAAAATATGCAAACTTTTTTTTTTCCTGAAATGACTGTTGTAGTATGAGTATCAGGTGACCATTGTTGTGTAGCATGATTTTGGTGAGTATACAGTGTATAATATTAACGCTATTGATGATTTTTCACAATAAAATTCTCCAAAAATAAACAAAAACACGTTTTCCTGAAATAACTGTTGTAGTATGATTATCAGGTGACCCTTGTTGTGTAGCATGATTTTGGTCATCCTACACTGTACAATATTAACGCTATTGACGATTTCTCACAATAGAATTCCCCAAAAATATGCAAACTTTTTTTTTCCTGAAATGACTGTTGTAGTATGATTATCAGGTGACCCTTGTTGTGTATCATGATTTTGGTCATCCTACACTGTATAATATTAACACTATTGACGATTTCTCACAATAGAATTGCCCAAAAATATGCAAACTTTTTTTTTCCTGAAATGACTGTTGTAGTATGAGTATCAGGTGACCATTGTTGTGTAGCATGATTTTGGTGAGTATACAGTGTATAATATTAACGCTATTGAAGATTTTTCACATTAAAATTCTCAAAAAATAAACAAAAACACGTTTTCCTGAAATGACTGTTGTAGTATGATTATCAGGTGACCCTTGTTGTGTAGCATTATTTTGGTGAGTTTACAGTGTATAATATTAACGCTATTGACGATTTTTCACAATAAAATTACCCAAGAATATGCAAAACATTTTTTTCCTGAAATAATTGTTGTAGTATGATTATCAGGTGACCCTTGTTGTGTAGCATGATTTTGGTGAGTATACAGTGTATAATATTAACGCTATTGATGATTTTTCACAATAAAATTCTCCAAAAATAAACAAAAACACGTTTTCCTGAAATAACTGTTGTAGTATGATTATCAGGTGACCCTTGTTGTGTATCATGATTTTGGTCATCCTACACTGTATAATATTAACGCTATTGACGATTTCTCACAATAGAATTCCCCAAAAATATGCAAACTTTTTTTTTCCTGAAATGACTGTTGTAGTATGATTATCAGGTGACTCTTGTTGTGTAGCATTATTTTGGTGAGTATACAGTGTATAATATTAACGCTATTGACGATTTTTCACAATAAAATTCCCCAAAAATATGCAAAACATTTTTTTCCTGAAATAACTGTTGTAGTATGATTATCAGGTGACTCTTGTTGTGTAGCATTATTTTGGTGAGTATACAGTGTATAATATTAACGCTATTGACGATTTTTCACAATAAAATTCCCCAAAAATATGCAAAACATTTTTTTCCTGAAATAACTGTTGTAGTATGATTATCAGGTGACCCTTGTTGTGTAGCATGATTTTGGTCATCCTACACTGTATAATATTAACACTATTGACGATATTTCAAAATAAAATTCCCCAAAAATATGCAAACTTTTTTTTCTTCCTGAAATGACTGTTGTAGTATGAGTATCAGGTGACCATTGTTGTGTAGCATGATTTTGGTGAGTATACAGTGTATAATATTAACGCTATTGATGATTTTTCACAATAAAATTCTCCAAAAATAAACAAAAACACGTTTTCCTGAAATAACTGTTGTAGTATGATTATCAGGTGACCCTTGTTGTGTATCATGATTTTGGTCATCCTACACTGTATAATATTAACGCTATTGACGATTTCTCACAATAGAATTCCCCAAAAATATGCAAACTTTTTTTTTCCTGAAATGACTGTTGTAGTATGATTATCAGGTGACTCTTGTTGTGTAGCAATATTTTGGTGAGTATACAGTGTATAATATTAACGCTATTGACGATTTTTCACAATAAAATTCCCCAAAAATATGCAAAACATTTTTTTCCTGAAATAACTGTTGTAGTATGATTATCAGGTGACTCTTGTTGTGTAGCATTATTTTGGTGAGTATACAGTGTATAATATTAACGCTATTGACGATTTTTCACAATAAAATTCCCCAAAAATATGCAAAACATTTTTTTCCTGAAATAACTGTTGTAGTATGATTATCAGGTGACCCTTGTTGTGTAGCATGATTTTGGTCATCCTACACTGTATAATATTAACACTATTGACGATATTTCAAAATAAAATTCCCCAAAAATATGCAAACTTTTTTTTCTTCCTGAAATGACTGTTGTAGTATGAGTATCAGGTGACCATTGTTGTGTAGCATGATTTTGGTGAGTAAACAGTGTATAATATTAACGCTATTGACGATTTTTCACAATAAAATTCCCCAAAAATATGCAAAACATTTTTTTCCTGAAATAACTGTTGTAGTATGATTATCAGGTGACCATTGTTGTGTAGCATGATTTTGGTGAGTATACAGTGTATAATATTAACGCTATTGAAGATTTTTCACATTAAAATTCTCAAAAAATAAACAAAAACACGTTTTCCTGAAATGACTGTTGTAGTATGATTATCAGGTGACCCTTGTTGTGTAGCATTATTTTGGTGAGTATACAGTGTATAATATTAACGCTATTGACGATTTTTCACAATAAAATTCCCCAAGAATATGCAAAACATTTTTTTCCTGAAATAACTGTTGTAGTATGATTATCAGGTGACCCTTGTTGTGTAGCATGATTTTGGTCATCCTACACTGTATAATATTAACACTATTGACGATATTTCAAAATAAAATTCCCCAAAAATATGCAAACTTTTTTTTCTTCCTGAAATGACTGTTGTAGTATGAGTATCAGGTGACCATTGTTGTGTAGCATGATTTTGGTGAGTATACAGTGTATAATATTAACGCTATTGATGATTTTTCACAATAAAATTCTCCAAAAATAAACAAAAACACGTTTTCCTGAAATAACTGTTGTAGTATGATTATCAGGTGACCCTTGTTGTGTAGCATGATTTTGGTCATCCTACACTGTACAATATTAACGCTATTGACGATTTCTCACAATAGAATTCCCCAAAAATATGCAAACTTTTTTTTTCCTGAAATGACTGTTGTAGTATGATTATCAGGTGACTCTTGTTGTGTAGCATTATTTTGGTGAGTATACAGTGTATAATATTAACGCTATTGACGATTTTTCAAAATAAAATTCCCCAAAAATATGCAAAACATTTTTTTCCTGAAATAACTGTTGTAGTATGATTATCAGGTGACCCTTGTTGTGTAGCATGATTTTGGTCATCCTACACTGTATAATATTAACACTATTGACGATATTTCAAAATAAAATTCCCCAAAAATATGCAAACTTTTTTTTTCGTGAAATGACTGTTGTAGTATGAGTATCAGGTGACCATTGTTGTGTAGCATGATTTTGGTGAGTATACAGTGTATAATATTAACGCTATTGACGATTTTTCACAATAAAATTCCCCAAAAATATGCAAAACATTTTTTTCCTGAAATAACTGTTGTAGTATGATTATCAGGTGACCATTGTTGTGTAGCATGATTTTGGTGAGTATACAGTGTATAATATTAACGCTATTGAAGATTTTTCACATTAAAATTCTCAAAAAATAAACAAAAACACGTTTTTTCTGAAATAACTATTGTAGTATGATTATCAGGTGACCCTTGTTGTGTATCATGATTTTGGTCATCCTACACTGTATAATATTAACGCTATTGACGATTTCTCACAATAAAATTCCCCAAAAATATGCAAACTTTTTTTTTCCTGAAATGACTGTTGTAGTATGATTATCAGGTGACCCTTGTTGTGTAGCATGATTTTGGTGAGTATACAGTGTATAATATTAACGCTATTGACGATTTTTCACAATAAAATTCCCCAAAAATATGCAAAACATTTTTTTCCTGAAATAACTGTTGTAGTATGATTATCAGGTGACCCTTGTTGTGTAGCATGATTTTGGTCATCCTACACTGTATAATATTAACACTATTGACGATATTTCAAAATAAAATTCCCCAAAAATATGCAAACTTTTTTTTTCGTGAAATGACTGTTGTAGTATGAGTATCAGGTGACCATTGTTGTGTAGCATGATTTTGGTGAGTATACAGTGTATAATATTAACGCTATTGACGATTTTTCACAATAAAATTCCCCAAAAATATGCAAAACATTTTTTTCCTGAAATAACTGTTGTAGTATGATTATCAGGTGACCATTGTTGTGTAGCATGATTTTGGTGAGTATACAGTGTATAATATTAACGCTATTGAAGATTTTTCACATTAAAATTCTCAAAAAATAAACAAAAACACGTTTTTTCTGAAATAACTATTGTAGTATGATTATCAGGTGACCCTTGTTGTGTATCATGATTTTGGTCATCCTACACTGTATAATATTAACGCTATTGACGATTTCTCACAATAAAATTCCCCAAAAATATGCAAACTTTTTTTTTCCTGAAATGACTGTTGTAGTATGATTATCAGGTGACCCTTGTTGTGTAGCATGATTTTGGTGAGTATACAGTGTATAATATTTACGCTATTGACGATTTTTCACATTAAAATTCTCAAAAAATAAACAAAAACACGTTTTCCTGAAATAACTGTTGTAGTATGATTATCAGGTGACCCTTGTTGTGTAGCATTATTTTGGTGAGTATACAGTGTATAATATTAACACTATTGACGATTTTTCACAATAAAATTCCCAAAATATATGCAAAACATTTTTTTCCTGAAATAACTGTTGTAGTATGATTATCAGGTGACCATTGTTGTGTAGCATGATTATGGTGAGTATACAGTGTATAATATTAACGCTATTGAAGATTTTTCACATTAAAATTCTCAAAAAATAAACAAAAACACGTTTTCCTGAAATGACTGTTGTAGTATGATTATCAGGTGACCCTTGTTGTGTAGCATTATTTTGGTGAGTATACAGTGTATAATATTAACGCTATTGATGATTTTTCACAATAAAATTCTCCAAAAATAAACAAAAACACGTTTTCCTGAAATAACTGTTGTAGTATGATTATCAGGTGACCCTTGTTGTGTAGCATGATTTTGGTCATCCTACACTGTACAATATTAACGCTATTGACGATTTCTCACAATAGAATTCCCCAAAAATATGCAAACTTTTTTTTTCCTGAAATGACTGTTGTAGTATGATTATCAGGTGACCCTTGTTGTGTATCATGATTTTGGTCATCCTACACTGTATAATATTAACACTATTGATGATATTTCAAAATAAAATTCCCTAAAAATATGCAAACTTTTTTTTTCGTGAAATGACTGTTGTAGTATGAGTATCAGGTGACCATTGTTGTGTAGCATGATTTTGGTGAGTATACAGTGTATAATATTAACGCTATTGACGATTTTTCACAATAAAATTCCCCAAAAATATGCAAAACATTTTTTTCCTGAAATAACTGTTGTAGTATGATTATCAGGTGACCATTGTTGTGTAGCATGATTTTGGTGAGTATACAGTGTATAATATTAACGCTATTGAAGATTTTTCACATTAAAATTCTCAAAAAATAAACAAAAACACGTTTTTTCTGAAATAACTATTGTAGTATGATTATCAGGTGACCCTTGTTGTGTATCATGATTTTGGTCATCCTACACTGTATAATATTAACGCTATTGACGATTTCTCACAATAAAATTCCCCAAAAATATGCAAACTTTTTTTTTCCTGAAATGACTGTTGTAGTATGATTATCAGGTGACCCTTGTTGTGTAGCATGATTTTGGTGAGTATACAGTGTATAATATTTACGCTATTGACGATTTTTCACAATAAAATTCTCCAAAAATAAACAAAAACACGTTTTCCTGAAATAACTGTTGTAGTATGAGTATCAGGTGACCATTGTTGTGTAGCATGATTTTGGTGAGTATACAGTGTATAATATTAACGCTATTGATGATTTTTCACAATAAAATTCTCCAAAAATAAACAAAAACACGTTTTCCTGAAATAACTGTTGTAGTATGATTATCAGGTGACCCTTGTTGTGTAGCATGATTTTGGTCATCCTACACTGTATAATATTAACGCTATTGACGATTTCTCACAATAGAATTCCCCAAAAATATGCAAACTTTTTTTTTCCTGAAATGACTGTTGTAGTATGATTATCAGGTGACTCTTGTTGTGTAGCATTATTTTGGTGAGTATACAGTGTATAATATTAACGCTATTGACGATATTTTACAATAAAATTCCCCAAAAATATGCAAAACATTTTCTTCCTGAAATAACTGTTGTAGTATGATTATCAGGTGACCCTTGTTGTGTAGCATGATTTTGGTCATCCTACACTGTATAATATTGACATTATTGACGATATTTCAAAATAAAATTCCCCAAAAATATGCAAACTTTTTTTTTTCCTGAAATGACTGTTGTAGTATGAGTATCAGGTGACCATTGTTGTGTAGCATGATTTTGGTGAGTATACAGTGTATAATATTAACGCTATTGATGATTTTTCACAATAAAATTCTCCAAAAATAAACAAAAACACGTTTTCCTGAAATAACTGTTGTAGTATGATTATCAGGTGACCCTTGTTGTGTAGCATGATTTTGGTCATCCTACACTGTACAATATTAACGCTATTGACGATTTCTCACAATAGAATTCCCCAAAAATATGCAAACTTTTTTTTTCCTGAAATGACTGTTGTAGTATGATTATCAGGTGACCCTTGTTGTGTATCATGATTTTGGTCATCCTACACTGTATAATATTAACACTATTGACGATATTTCAAAATAAAATTCCCCAAAAATATGCAAACTTTTTTTTTCCTGAAATGACTGTTGTAGTATGATTATCAGGTGACCCTTGTTGTGTAGCATGATTTTGGTGAGTATACAGTGTATAATATTTACGCTATTGACGATTTTTCACAATAAAATTCTCCAAAAATAAACAAAAACATGTTTCTCTGAAATAACTGTTGTAGTATGATTATCAGGTGACCATTGTTGTGTAACATGATTTTGGTGAGTATAAAGTGTATAATATTAATACTATTGAAGATTTTTCACATTAAAATTCTCAAAAAATAAACAAAAACACGTTTTCCTGAAATAACTGTTGTAGTATGATTATCAGGTGACCCTTGTTGTGTAGCATTATTTTGGTGAGTATACAGTGTATAATATTAACACTATTGACGATTTTTCACAATAAAATTCCCAAAAAATATGCAAAACATTTTTTTCCTGAAATAACTATTGTAGTATGATTATCAGGTGACCATTGTTGTGTAGCATGATTTTGGTGAGTATACAGTGTATAATATTAACGCTATTGAAGATTTTTCACATTAAAATTCTCAAAAAATAAACAAAAACACGTTTTCCTGAAATGACTGTTGTAGTATGATTATCAGGTGACCCTTGTTGTGTAGCATGATTTTGGTGAGTATACAGTGTATAATATTAACGTTATTGACGATTTTTAACAATAAAATTCCCCAAAAATATGTAAAACATTTTTTTCCTGAAATAACTGTTGTAGTATGATTATCAGGTGACCCTTGTTGTGTATCATGATTTTGGTCAACCTACACTGTATAATATTAACGCTATTGACGATTTCTCACAATAAAATTCCCCAAAAATATGCAAACTTTTTTTTTCCTGAAATGACTGTTGTAGTATGATTATCAGGTGACACTTGTTGTGTAGCATTATTTTGGTGAGTATACAGTGTATAATATTAACGCTATTGACGATTTTTCACAATAAAATTCCCCAAAAATATACAAAACATTTTTTTCCTGAAATAACTGTTGTAGTATGATTATCAGGTGACCCTTGTTGTGTAGCATGATTTTGGTCATCCTACACTGTATAATATTAACACTATTGATGATATTTCACAATAAAATTCCCCAAAAATATGCAAACTTTTTTTTTCGTGAAATGACTGTTGTAGTATGAGTATCAGGTGACCATTGTTGTGTAGCATGATTTTGGTGAGTATACAGTGTATAATATTAACGCTATTGACGATTTTTCACAATAAAATTCTCCAAAAATAAACAAAAACACGTTTCTCTGAAATAACTGTTGTAGTATGATTATCAGGTGACCATTGTTGTGTAGCATGATTTTGGTGAGTATACAGTGTATAATATTAACGCTATTGACGATTTTTCACAATAAAATTCCCCAAAAATATGCAAACTTTTTTTTTTCCTGAAATGAATGTTGTAGTATGATTATCAGGTGACCCTTGTGGTGTAGCATGATTTTGGTCATCCTACACTGTATAATATTAACACTATTGATGATATTTCACAATAAAATTCCCCAAAAATATGCAAACTTTTTTTTTCGTGAAATGACTGTTGTAGTATGAGTATCAGGTGACCATTGTTGTGTAGCATGATTTTGGTGAGTATACAGTGTATAATATTAACGCTATTGACGATTTTTCACAATAAAATTCTCCAAAAATAAACAAAAACACGTTTCTCTGAAATAACTGTTGTAGTATGATTATCAGGTGACCATTGTTGTGTAGCATGATTTTGGTGAGTATACAGTGTATAATATTAACGCTATTGACGATTTTTCACAATAAAATTCCCCAAAAATATGCAAACTTTTTTTTTTCCTGAAATGAATGTTGTAGTATGATTATCAGGTGACCCTTGTGGTGTAGCATGATTTTGGTCATCCTACACTGTATAATATTAACACTATTGATGATATTTCACAATAAAATTCCCCAAAAATATGCAAACTTTTTTTTTCGTGAAATGACTGTTGTAGTATGAGTATCAGGTGACCATTGTTGTGTAGCATGATTTTGGTGAGTATACAGTGTATAATATTAACGCTATTGAAGATTTTTCACATTAAAATTCTCAAAAAATAAACAAAAACACGTTTTCCTGAAATGACTGTTGTAGTATGATATCAGGTGACCCTTGTTGTGTAGCATGATTTTGGTGAGTATACAGTGTATAATATTAACGCTATTGACGATTTTTCACAATAAAATTCTCAAAAAATATACAAAAACACGTTTCTCTGAAATAACTGTTGTAGTATGATTATCAGGTGACCATTGTTGTGTAGCATGATTTTGGTGAGTATACAGTGTATAATATTAACGCTATTGACGATTTTTCACAATAAAATTCCCCAAAAATATGCAAACTTTTTTTTTTCCTGAAATGAATGTTGTAGTATGATTATCAGGTGACCCTTGTGGTGTAGCATGATTTTGGTCATCCTACACTGTATAATATTAACACTATTGAGGATATTTCAAAATAAAATTCCCCAAAAATATGCAAACTTTTTTTCCCCCTGAAATAACGGTTGTAGTATGATTATCAGGTGACCCTTGTTGTGTAGCATGATTTTGGTCATCCTACACTGTATAATATTAACACTATTGACGATATTTCAATATAAAATTCCCCAAAAATATGCAAACTTTTTTTTTTTCCTGAAATGACTGTTGTAGTATGATTATCAGGTGACCCTTGTTGTGTAGCATGATTTTGGTGAGTATACAGTGTATAATATTAACGCTATTGACGATTTTTCACATTAAAATTCTCCAAAAATAAACAAAAACACGTTTTTCTGAAATGACTGTTGTAGTATGATTATCAGGTGACCCTTGTTGTGTAGCATGATTTTGGTGAGTATACAGTGTATAATATTAACGCTATTGAAAATATTTCAATATAAAATTCCCCAAAAATATGCAAACTTTTTTTTTTTTTCCTGAAATAACGGTTGTAGTAAGATTATCAGGTGACCCTTGTTGTGTAGCATTATTTTGGTGAGTATACAGTGTATAATATTAACGCTATTGACGATTTTTCACAATAAAATTCCCCAAAAATATGCAAAACATTTTTTTCCTGAAATTAATGTTGTAGTATGATTATCAGGTGACCCTTGTTGTGTAGCATGGTTTTGGTGAGTATACAGTGTATAATATTAACGCTATTGACGATTTTTCACAATAAAATTCCTGAAAAAATGTAAAACATTTTTTTCCTGAAATAACTGTTGTAGTATGATTATCAGGTGACCCTTTTTGTGTATCATGATTTTGGTCATCCTACACTGTATAATATTAACACTATTGACGATATTTCAAAATAAAATTCCCCAATAATATGCAAACTTTTTTTTCCCTGAAATGACTGTTGTAGTATGATTATCAGGTGACCCTTGTTGTGTAGCATTATTTTGGTCATCCTACACTGTATAATATTAACACTATTGATGATATTTCACAATAAAATTCCCCAAAAATATGCAAACTTTTTTTTTCGTGAAATGACTGTTGTAGTATGAGTATCAGGTGACCATTGTTGTGTAGCATGATTTTGGTGAGTATACAGTGTATAATATTAACGCTATTGACGATTTTTCACAATAAAATTCTGCAAAAATAAACAAAAACACGTTTCTCTGAAATAACTGTTGTAGTATGATTATCAGGTGACCATTGTTGTGTAGCATGATTTTGGTGAGTATACAGTGTATAATATTAACGCTATTGACGATTTTTCACAATAAAATTCCCCAAGAATATGCAAAACATTTTTTTCCTGAAATAACTGTTGTAGTATGATTATCAGGTGACCCTTGTTGTGTAGCATGATTTTGGTCATCCTACACTGTATAATATTAACACTATTGACGATATTTCAAAATAAAATTCCCCAAAAATATGCAAACTTTTTTTTTCGTGAAATGACTGTTGTTGTATGAGTATCAGGTGACCATTGTTGTGTAGCATGATTTTGGTGAGTATACAGTGTATAATATTAACGCTATTGACGATTTCTCACAATAAAATTCCCCAAAAATATGCAAACTTTTTTTTTCCTGAAATGACTGTTGTAGTATGATTATCAGGTGACCCTTGTTGTGTAGCATGATTTTGGTGAGTATACAGTGTATAATATTTACGCTATTGACGATTTTTCACATTAAAATTCTCAAAAAATAAACAAAAACACGTTTTCCTGAAATAACTGTTGTAGTATGATTATCAGGTGACCCATGTTGTGTAGCATTATTTTGGTGAGTATACAGTGTATAATATTAACACTATTGACGATTTTTCACAATAAAATTCCCAAAAAATATGCAAAACATTTTTTTCCTGAAATAACTGTTGTAGTATGATTATCAGGTGACCATTGTTGTGTAGCATGATTTTGGTGAGTATACAGTGTATAATATTAACGCTATTGAAGATTTTTCACATTAAAATTCTCAAAAAATAAACAAAAACACGTTTTCCTGAAATGACTGTTGTAGTATGATTATCAGGTGACCCTTGTTGTGTAGCATTATTTTGGTGAGTATACAGTGTATAATATTAACGCTATTGACGATATTTTACAATAAAATTCCCCAAAAATATGCAAAACATTTTCTTCCTGAAATAACTGTTGTAGTATGATTATCAGGTGACCCTTGTTGTGTAGCATGATTTTGGTCATCCTACACTGTATAATATTGACATTATTGACGATATTTCAAAATAAAATTCCCCAAAAATATGCAAACTTTTTTTTTTCCTGAAATGACTGTTGTAGTATGAGTATCAGGTGACCCTTGTTGTGTAGCATGGTTTTGGTGAGTATACAGTGTATAATATTAACGCTATTGACGATTTTTCACAATAAAATTCCTGAAAAAATGTAAAACATTTTTTTCCTGAAATAACTGTTGTAGTATGATTATCAGGTGACCCTTTTTGTGTATCATGATTTTGGTCATCCTACACTGTATAATATTAACACTATTGACGATATTTCAAAATAAAATTCCCCAATAATATGCAAACTTTTTTTTCCCTGAAATGACTGTTGTAGTATGATTATCAGGTGACCCTTGTTGTGTAGCATTATTTTGGTCATCCTACACTGTATAATATTAACACTATTGATGATATTTCACAATAAAATTCCCCAAAAATATGCAAACTTTTTTTTTCGTGAAATGACTGTTGTAGTATGAGTATCAGGTGACCATTGTTGTGTAGCATGATTTTGGTGAGTATACAGTGTATAATATTAACGCTATTGAAAATATTTCAATATAAAATTCCCCAAAAATATGCAAACTTTTTTTTTTTTTCCTGAAATAACGGTTGTAGTATGATTATCAGGTGACCCTTGTTGTGTAGCATTATTTTGGTGAGTATACAGTGTATAATATTAACGCTATTGACGATTTTTCACAATAAAATTCCCAAAAAATATGCAAAACATTTTTTTCCTGAAATAACTGTTGTAGTATGATTATCAGGTGACCATTGTTGTGTAGCATGATTTTGGTGAGTATACAGTGTATAATATTAACGCTATTGAAGATTTTTCACATTAAAATTCTCAAAAAATAAACAAAAACACGTTTTCCTGAAATGACTGTTGTAGTATGATTATCAGGTGACCCTTGTTGTGTAGCATGATTTTGGTGAGTATACAGTGTATAATATTAACGCTATTGAAGATTTTTCACATTAAAATTCTCAAAAAATAAACAAAAACACGTTTTCCTGAAATGACTGTTGTAGTATGATATCAGGTGACCCTTGTTGTGTAGCATGATTTTGGTGAGTATACAGTGTATAATATTAACGCTATTGACGATTTTTCACAATAAAATTCTCAAAAAATATACAAAAACACGTTTCTCTGAAATAACTGTTGTAGTATGATTATCAGGTGACCATTGTTGTGTAGCATGATTTTGGTGAGTATACAGTGTATAATATTAACGCTATTGACGATTTTTCACAATAAAATTCCCCAAAAATATGCAAACTTTTTTTTTTCCTGAAATGAATGTTGTAGTATGATTATCAGGTGACCCTTGTGGTGTAGCATGATTTTGGTCATCCTACACTGTATAATATTAACACTATTGAGGATATTTCAAAATAAAATTCCCCAAAAATATGCAAACTTTTTTTCCCCCTGAAATAACGGTTGTAGTATGATTATCAGGTGACCCTTGTTGTGTAGCATGATTTTGGTCATCCTACACTGTATAATATTAACACTATTGACGATATTTCAATATAAAATTCCCCAAAAATATGCAAACTTTTTTTTTTTCCTGAAATGACTGTTGTAGTATGATTATCAGGTGACCCTTGTTGTGTAGCATGATTTTGGTGAGTATACAGTGTATAATATTAACGCTATTGACGATTTTTCACATTAAAATTCTCCAAAAATAAACAAAAACACGTTTTTCTGAAATGACTGTTGTAGTATGATTATCAGGTGACCCTTGTTGTGTAGCATGATTTTGGTGAGTATACAGTGTATAATATTAACGCTATTGAAAATATTTCAATATAAAATTCCCCAAAAATATGCAAACTTTTTTTTTTTTTCCTGAAATAACGGTTGTAGTATGATTATCAGGTGACCCTTGTTGTGTAGCATTATTTTGGTGAGTATACAGTGTATAATATTAACGCTATTGACGATTTTTCACAATAAAATTCCCCAAAAATATGCAAAACATTTTTTTCCTGAAATTAATGTTGTAGTATGATTATCAGGTGACCCTTGTTGTGTAGCATGGTTTTGGTGAGTATACAGTGTATAATATTAACGCTATTGACGATTTTTCACAATAAAATTCCTGAAAAAATGTAAAACATTTTTTTCCTGAAATAACTGTTGTAGTATGATTATCAGGTGACCCTTTTTGTGTATCATGATTTTGGTCATCCTACACTGTATAATATTAACACTATTGACGATATTTCAAAATAAAATTCCCCAATAATATGCAAACTTTTTTTTCCCTGAAATGACTGTTGTAGTATGATTATCAGGTGACCCTTGTTGTGTAGCATTATTTTGGTCATCCTACACTGTATAATATTAACACTATTGATGATATTTCACAATAAAATTCCCCAAAAATATGCAAACTTTTTTTTTCGTGAAATGACTGTTGTAGTATGAGTATCAGGTGACCATTGTTGTGTAGCATGATTTTGGTGAGTATACAGTGTATAATATTAACGCTATTGACGATTTTTCACAATAAAATTCTGCAAAAATAAACAAAAACACGTTTCTCTGAAATAACTGTTGTAGTATGATTATCAGGTGACCATTGTTGTGTAGCATGATTTTGGTGAGTATACAGTGTATAATATTAACGCTATTGACGATTTTTCACAATAAAATTCCCCAAAAATATGCAAACTTTTTTTTTTCCTGAAATGAATGTTGTAGTATGATTATCAGGTGACCCTTGTGGTGTAGCATGATTTTGGTCATCCTACACTGTATAATATTAACACTATTGATGATATTTCACAATAAAATTCCCCAAAAATATGCAAACTTTTTTTTTCGTGAAATGACTGTTGTAGTATGAGTATCAGGTGACCATTGTTGTGTAGCATGATTTTGGTGAGTATACAGTGTATAATATTAACGCTATTGAAGATTTTTCACATTAAAATTCTCAAAAAATAAACAAAAACACGTTTTCCTGAAATGACTGTTGTAGTATGATTATCAGGTGACCCTTGTTGTGTAGCATTATTTTGGTGAGTATACAGTGTATAATATTAACGCTATTGACGATATTTCACAATAAAATTCCCCAAAAATATGTAAAACATTTTTTTCCTGAAATAACTGTTGTAGTATGATTATCAGGTGACCCTTGTTGTGTAGCATTATTTTGGTGAGTATACAGTGTATAATATTAACGCTATTGACGATTTCTCACAATAAAATTCCCCAAAAATATGCAAACTTTTTTTTCTCCTGAAATGACTGTTGTAGTATGATTATCAGGTGACCCTTGTTGTGTAGCATTATTTTGGTGAGTATACAGTGTATAATATTAACGCTATTGACGATATTTCAATATAAAATTCCCCAAAAATATGCAAAACATTTTTTTCCTGAAATAACTGTTGTAGTATGATTATCAGGTGACCCTTGTTGTGTAGCATGATTTTGGTCATCCTACACTGTATAAATTAACACTATTGATGATATTTCACAATAAAATTCCCCAAAAATATGCAAACTTTTTTTTTCGTGAAATGACTGTTGTAGTATGAGTATCAGGTGACCATTGTTGTGTAGCATGATTTTGGTGAGTATACAGTGTATAATATTAACGCTATTGACGATTTTTCACAATAAAATTCTCAAAAAATATACAAAAACACGTTTCTCTGAAATAACTGTTGTAGTATGATTATCAGGTGACCATTGTTGTGTAGCATGATTTTGGTGAGTATACAGTGTATAATATAAACGCTATTGACGATTTTTCACAATAAAATTCCCCAAAAATATGCAAACTTTTTTTTTTCCTGAAATGAATGTTGTAGTATGATTATCAGGTGACCCTTGTGGTGTAGCATGATTTTGGTCATCCTACACTGTATAATATTAACACTATTGAGGATATTTCAAAATAAAATTCCCCAAAAATATGCAAACTTTTTTTCCCCCTGAAATAACGGTTGTAGTATGATTATCAGGTGACCCTTGTTGTGTAGCATGATTTTGGTCATCCTACACTGTATAATATTAACACTATTGACGATATTTCAATATAAAATTCCCCAAAAATATGCAAACTTTTTTTTTTTTCCTGAAATGACTGTTGTAGTATGATTATCAGGTGACCCTTGTTGTGTAGCATGATTTTGGTGAGTATACAGTGTATAATATTAACGCTATTGACGATTTTTCACATTAAAATTCTCCAAAAATAAACAAAAACACGTTTTTCTGAAATGACTGTTGTAGTATGATTATCAGGTGACCCTTGTTGTGTAGCATGATTTTGGTGAGTATACAGTGTATAATATTAACGCTATTGAAAATATTTCAATATAAAATTCCCCAAAAATATGCAAACTTTTTTTTTTTTTCCTGAAATAACGGTTGTAGTATGATTATCAGGTGACCCTTGTTGTGTAGCATTATTTTGGTGAGTATACAGTGTATAATATTAACGCTATTGACGATTTTTCACAATAAAATTCCCCAAAAATATGCAAAACATTTTTTTCCTGAAATTAATGTTGTAGTATGAGTATCAGGTGACCATTGTTGTGTAGCATGGTTTTGGTGAGTATACAGTGTATAATATTAACGCTATTGACGATTTTTCACAATAAAATTCCTGAAAAAATGTAAAACATTTTTTTCCTGAAATAACTGTTGTAGTATGATTATCAGGTGACCCTTTTTGTGTATCATGATTTTGGTCATCCTACACTGTATAATATTAACACTATTGACGATATTTCAAAATAAAATTCCCCAATAATATGCAAACTTTTTTTTCCCTGAAATGACTGTTGTAGTATGATTATCAGGTGACCATTGTTGTGTAGCATTATTTTGGTGAGTATACAGTGTATAATATTAACGCTATTGACGATTTTTCACAATAAAATTCCCCAAAAATATGCAAAACATTTTTTTCCTGAAATTAATGTTGTAGTATGATTATCAGGTGACCCTTGTTGTGTATCATTATTTTGGTGAGTATACAGTGTATAATATTAACGCTATTGACGATTTTTCACAATAAAATTCCCCAAAAATATGCAAAACATTTTTTTCCTGAAATTAATGTTGTAGTATGATTATCAGGTGACCCTTGTTGTGTAGCATGGTTTTGGTGAGTATACAGTGTATAATATTAACGCTATTGACGATTTTTCACAATGAAATTCCTGAAAAAATGTAAAACATTTTTTTCCTGAAATGACTGTTGTAGTATGAGTATCAGGTGACCATTGTTGTTTAGCATGATTTTGGTGAGTATACAGTGTATAATATTAACGCTATTGACGATTTTTCACAATAAAATTCTCCAAAAATAAACAAAAACACGTTTCTCTGAAATAACTGTTGTAGTATGATTATCAGGTGACCATTGTTGTGTAGCATGATTTTGGTGAGTATACAGTGTATAATATTAACGCTATTGACGATTTTTCACAATAAAATTCCCCAAAAATATGCAAACTTTTTTTTTCCTGAAATGACTGTTGTAGTATGATTATCAGGTGACCCTTGTTGTGTAGCATTATTTTGGTGAGTATACAGTGTATAATATTAACGCTATTGACGATTTTTCACAATAAAATTCCCCAAAAATATGCAAACTTTTTTTTTCCTGAAATGACTGTTGTAGTATGATTATCAGGTGACCCTTGTTGTGTAGCATGATTTTGGTCATCCTACACTGTATAATATTAACACTATTGACGATATTTCAAAATAAAATTCCCCAAAAATATGCAAACTTTTTTTTTTCCTGAAATGACTGTTGTAGTATGAGTATCAGGTGACCATTGTTGTGTGGCATGATTTTGGTGAGTATACAGTGTATAATATTAACGCTATTGACGATTTTTCACAATAAAATTCTACAAAAATAAACAAAAACACGTTTCTCTGAAATGACTGTTGTAGTATGATTATCAGGTGACCATTGTTGTGTAGCATGATTTTGGTGAGTATACAGTGTATAATATTAACGCTATTGAAGATTTTTCACATTAAAATTCTCAAAAAATAAACAAAAACACGTTTTTCTGAAATAACTGTTGTAGTATGATTATCAGGTGACCATTGTTGTGTAGCAAGATTTTGGTGAGTATACACTGTATAATATTAACGCTATTGACGATTTCTCACAATAAAATTCCCCAAAAATATGCAAACTTTTTTTTTTCCTGAAATGACTGTTGTAGTATGAGTATCAGGTGACCCTTGTTGTGTAGCATGATTTTGGTGAGTATACAGTGTATAATATTAACGCTATTGACGATTTTTCACAATAAAATTCTCCAAAAATAAACAAAAACACGTTTCTCTGAAATAACTGTTGTAGTATGAGTATCAGGTGACCATTGTTGTGTGGCATGATTTTGGTGAGTATACAGTGTATAATATTAACGCTATTGACGATTTTTCACAATAAAATTCTACAAAAATAAACAAAAACACGTTTCTCTGAAATGACTGTTGTAGTATGATTATCAGGTGACCATTGTTGTGTAGCATGATTTTGGTGAGTATACAGTGTATAATATTAACGCTATTGAAGATTTTTCACATTAAAATTCTCAAAAAATAAACAAAAACACTTTTTTCTGAAATAACTGTTGTATTATGATTATCAGGTGACCCTTGTTGTGTATCATGATTTTGGTCATCCTACACTGTATGATATTAACGCTATTGACGATTTCTCACAATAAAATTCCCCAAAAATATGCAAACTTTTTTTTTCCTGAAATGACTGTTGTAGTATGATTATCAGGTGACCCTTGTTGTGTAGCATTATTTTGGTGAGTATACAGTGTATAATATTAACGCTATTGACGATTTTTCACAATAAAATTCCCCAAAAATATGCAAAACATTTTTTTCCTGAAATAACTGTTGTAGTATGATTATCAGGTGACCCTTGTTGTTTAGCATGATTTTGGTCATCCTACACTGTATAATATTAACACTATTGACGATATTTCAAAATAAAATTCCCCAAAAATATGCAAACTTTTTTTTTTCCTGAAATGACTGTTGTAGTATGAGTATCAGGTGACCATTGTTGTGTAGCATGATTTTGGTGAGTATACAGTGTATAATATTAACGCTATTGACGATTTTTCACAATAAAATTCTCCAAAAATAAACAAAAACACGTTTCTCTGAAATAACTGTTGTAGTATGATTATCAGGTGACCATTGTTGTGTAGCATGATTTTGGTGAGTATACAGTGTATAATATTAACGCTATTGACGATTTTTCACAATAAAATTCTCCAAAAATAAACAAAAACACGTTTTTCTGAAATAACTGTTGTAGTATGATTATCAGGTGACCCTTGTTGTGTATCATGATTTTGGTCATCCTACACTGTATAATATTAACGCTATTGACGATTTCTCACAATAAAATTCCCCAAAAATATGCAAACTATTTTTTTCCTGAAATGACTGTTGTAGTATGATTATCAGGTGACCCTTGTTGTGTAGCATGATTTTGGTGAGTATACAGTGTATAATATTAACGCTATTGAAGATTTTTCACATTAAAATTCTCAAAAAATAAACAAAAACACGTTTTTCTGAAATAACTGTTGTAGTATGATTATCAGGTGACCCTTGTTGTGTATCATGATTTTGGTCATCCTACACTGTATAATATTAACGCTATTGACGATTTCTCACAATAAAATTCCCCAAAAATATGCAAACTTTTTTTTTCCTGAAATGACTGTTGTAGTATGATTATCAGGTGACCCTTGTTGTGTAGCATGATTTTGGTCATCCTACACTGTATAATATTAACACTATTGACGATATTTCAAAATAAAATTCCCCAAAAATATGCAAACTTTTTTTTTTTCCTGAAATGACTGTTGTAGTATGATTATCAGGTGACCATTGTTGTGTGGCATGATTTTGGTGAGTATACAGTGTATAATATTAACGCTATTGACGATTTTTCACAATAAAATTCTACAAAAATAAACAAAAACACGTTTCTCTGAAATGACTGTTGTAGTATGATTATCAGGTGACCATTGTTGTGTAGCATGATTTTGGTGAGTATACAGTGTATAATATTAACGCTATTGAAGATTTTTCACATTAAAATTCTCAAAAAATAAACAAAAACACTTTTTTCTGAAATAACTGTTGTATTATGATTATCAGGTGACCCTTGTTGTGTATCATGATTTTGGTCATCCTACACTGTATGATATTAACGCTATTGACGATTTCTCACAATAAAATTCCCCAAAAATATGCAAACTTTTTTTTTCCTGAAATGACTGTTGTAGTATGATTATCAGGTGACCCTTGTTGTGTAGCATTATTTTGGTGAGTATACAGTGTATAATATTAACGCTATTGACGATTTTTCACAATAAAATTCCCCAAAAATATGCAAAACATTTTTTTCCTGAAATAACTGTTGTAGTATGATTATCAGGTGACCCTTGTTGTTTAGCATGATTTTGGTCATCCTACACTGTATAATATTAACACTATTGACGATATTTCAAAATAAAATTCCCCAAAAATATGCAAACTTTTTTTTTTCCTGAAATGACTGTTGTAGTATGAGTATCAGGTGACCATTGTTGTGTAGCATGATTTTGGTGAGTATACAGTGTATAATATTAACGCTATTGACGATTTTTCACAATAAAATTCTCCAAAAATAAACAAAAACACGTTTCTCTGAAATAACTGTTGTAGTATGATTATCAGGTGACCATTGTTGTGTAGCAAGATTTTGGTCATCCTACACTGTATAATATTAACGCTATTGACGATTTCTCACAATAAAATTCCCCAAAAATATGCAAATTTTTTTTTTCCTGAAATGACTGTTGTAGTATGAGTATCAGGTGACCATTGTTGTGTAGCATGATTTTGGTGAGTATACAGTGTATAATATTAACGCTATTGACGATTTTTCACAATAAAATTCTCCAAAAATAAACAAAAACACGTTTCTCTGAAATAACTGTTGTAGTATGATTATCAGGTGACCATTGTTGTGTAGCAAGATTTTGGTGAGTATACACTGTATAATATTAACGCTATTGACGATTTCTCACAATAAAATTCCCCAAAAATATGCAAACTTTTTTTTTTCCTGAAATGACTGTTGTAGTATGAGTATCAGGTGACCCTTGTTGTGTAGCATGATTTTGGTGAGTATACAGTGTATAATATTAACGCTATTGACGATTTTTCACAATAAAATTCTCCAAAAATAAACAAAAACACGTTTCTCTGAAATAACTGTTGTAGTATGAGTATCAGGTGACCATTGTTGTGTGGCATGATTTTGGTGAGTATACAGTGTATAATATTAACGCTATTGACGATTTTTCACAATAAAATTCTACAAAAATAAACAAAAACACGTTTCTCTGAAATGACTGTTGTAGTATGATTATCAGGTGACCATTGTTGTGTAGCATGATTTTGGTGAGTATACAGTGTATAATATTAACGCTATTGAAGATTTTTCACATTAAAATTCTCAAAAAATAAACAAAAACACTTTTTTCTGAAATAACTGTTGTATTATGATTATCAGGTGACCCTTGTTGTGTATCATGATTTTGGTCATCCTACACTGTATGATATTAACGCTATTGACGATTTCTCACAATAAAATTCCCCAAAAATATGCAAACTTTTTTTTTCCTGAAATGACTGTTGTAGTATGATTATCAGGTGACCCTTGTTGTGTAGCATTATTTTGGTGAGTATACAGTGTATAATATTAACGCTATTGACGATTTTTCACAATAAAATTCCCCAAAAATATGCAAAACATTTTTTTCCTGAAATAACTGTTGTAGTATGATTATCAGGTGACCCTTGTTGTTTAGCATGATTTTGGTCATCCTACACTGTATAATATTAACACTATTGACGATATTTCAAAATAAAATTCCCCAAAAATATGCAAACTTTTTTTTTTCCTGAAATGACTGTTGTAGTATGAGTATCAGGTGACCATTGTTGTGTAGCATGATTTTGGTGAGTATACAGTGTATAATATTAACGCTATTGACGATTTTTCACAATAAAATTCTCCAAAAATAAACAAAAACACGTTTTTCTGAAATAACTGTTGTAGTATGATTATCAGGTGACCCTTGTTGTGTATCATGATTTTGGTCATCCTACACTGTATAATATTAACGCTATTGACGATTTCTCACAATAAAATTCCCCAAAAATATGCAAACTATTTTTTTCCTGAAATGACTGTTGTAGTATGATTATCAGGTGACCCTTGTTGTGTAGCATGATTTTGGTGAGTATACAGTGTATAATATTAACGCTATTGAAGATTTTTCACATTAAAATTCTCAAAAAATAAACAAAAACACGTTTTTCTGAAATAACTGTTGTAGTATGATTATCAGGTGACCCTTGTTGTGTATCATGATTTTGGTCATCCTACACTGTATAATATTAACGCTATTGACGATTTCTCACAATAAAATTCCCCAAAAATATGCAAACTTTTTTTTTCCTGAAATGACTGTTGTAGTATGATTATCAGGTGACCCTTGTTGTGTAGCATGATTTTGGTCATCCTACACTGTATAATATTAACACTATTGACGATATTTCAAAATAAAATTCCCCAAAAATATGCAAACTTTTTTTTTTTCCTGAAATGACTGTTGTAGTATGATTATCAGGTGACCCTTGTTGTGTAGCATGATTTTGGTGAGTATACAGTGTATAATATTAACGCTATTGACGATTTTTCACAATAAAATTCTCCAAAAATAAACAAAAACACGTTTCTCTGAAATAACTGTTGTAGTATGATTACCAGGTGACCCTTGTTGTGTAGCATTATTTTGGTGAGTATACAGTGTATAATATTAACGCTATTGAAGATTTTTCACATTAAAATTCTCAAAAAATAAACAAAAACACGTTTTTTTTTAAAATAACTGTTGTAGTATGATTATCAGGTGACCCTTGTTGTGTAGCATGATTTTGGTCATCCTACACTGTATAATATTAACACTATTGACGATATTTCAAAATAAAATTCCCCAAAAATATGCAAACTTTTTTTTTTCCTGAAATGACTGTTGTAGTATGAGTATCAGGTGACCATTGTTGTGTAGCATGATTTTGGTGAGTATACAGTGTATAATATTAACGCTATTGACGATTTCTCACAATAAAATTCCCCAAAAATAACCAAACTTTTTTTTTTCCTAAAATGACTTTTGTAGTATGATTATCAGGTGACCCTTGTTGTGTAGCATGATTTGGTGAGTATACAGTGTATAATATTAACGCTATTGACGATATTTCAAAATAAAATTCCCCAAAAATATGCAAACTTTTTTTTTTCCTAAAATGACTTTTGTAGTATGATTATCAGGTGACCCTTGTTGTGTAGCATGATTTGGTGAGTATACAGTGTATATTATTAACGCTATTGACGATTTCTCACAATAAAATTCCCCAAAAATATGCAAACTTTTTTTTTTCCTAAAATGACTTTTGTAGTATGATTATCAGGTGACCCTTGTTGTGTAGCATGATTTGGTGAGTATACAGTGTATATTATTAACGCTATTGACGATTTCTCACAATAAAATTCCCCAAAAATATGCAAACTTTTTTTTTCCTGAAATGACTGTTGTGGTATGATTATCAGGTGACCCTTGTTGTGTAGCATGATTTGGTGAGTATACAGTGTATAATATTAACGCTATTGACGATATTTCAAAATAAAATTCCCCAAAAATATGCAAACTTTTTTTTTTCCTAAAATTACTGTTGTAGTATGATTATCAGGTGACCCTTGATGTGTAGCATGATTTTGGTCATCCTACACTGTATAATATTAACACTATTGACGATATTTCAAAATAAAATTCCCCAAAAATATGCAAAAATTTTTTTCCCTGAAATAACTGTTGTAGTGTGATTATCAGGTGACCATTGTTGTGTAGCATGATTTTGATGAGTATACAGTGTATAATATTAAAGCTATTGACGATTTTTCACAATAAAATTCTCCAAAAATAAACAAAAACATGTTTTTCTGAAATAACTGTAGTAGTATGATTATCAGGTGACCCGTGATGTGTTAGCATGATTTTGGTCATCCTACACTGTATAATATTAACACTATTGACGATATTTCAAAATAAAATTCCCCAAAAATATGCAAACTTTTTTTTTTCCTGAAATAACTGTTGTAGTGTGATTATCAGGTGACCATTGTTGTGTAGCATGATTTTGATGAGTATACAGTGTATAATATTAACGCTATTGACGATTTTTCACAATAAAATTCCCCAAAAATATGCAAAACATTTTTTTCCTGAAATGACTGTTGTAGTATGATTATCAGGTGACCCTTGTTGTGTAGCATGATTTTGGTGAGTATACAGTGTATAATATTAACGCTATTGACGATTTTTCACAATAAAATCCCCCAAAAATATGCAATTTTTTTTCCTCCTGAAATAACTGTTGTAGTATGATTATCAGGTGACCATTGTTGTGTAGCATGATTTTGGTGAGTATACAGTGTATAATATTAACGCTATTGAAGATTTCTCACATTAAA
Organism: Scomber scombrus; assembly: GCF_963691925.1. Classification (NCBI taxonomy): domain Eukaryota; kingdom Metazoa; phylum Chordata; class Actinopteri; order Scombriformes; family Scombridae; genus Scomber; species Scomber scombrus. Next base: position 25,387,001 of record NC_084981.1, on the reverse strand, counting down.
ATTCTCAAAAAATAAACAAAAACACGTTTTTCTGAAATAACTGTTGTAGTATGATTATCAGGTGCCCCTTTGTTATGTAGCATGATTTTGATCATCCTACACTGTATAATATTAACACTATTGACGATATTTCAAAATAAAATTCCCCAAAAATATGCAAACTTTTTTTTTTTCCTGAAATAACGGTTGTAGTATGATTATCAGGTGACCCTTGTTGTGTAGCATTATTTTGGTGAGTATGCAGTGTATAATATTAACCATATTGACGATTTTTCACAATAAAATTCTCAAAAATATACAAAACATTTTTTTCCTGAAATGAATGTTGTAGTATGATTATCAGGTGACCCTTGTTGTGTATCATGATTTTGGTCATCCTACACTGTATAATATTAACACTATTGACGATATTTCAAAATAAAATTCCCCAAAAATATGCAAACTTTTTCTTTTCCTGAAATGACTGTTGTAGTATGATTATCAGGTGACCATTGTTGTGTAGCATGATTTTGGTGAGTATACAGTGTATAATATTAACGCTATTGAAGATTTTTCACATTAAAATTCTCAAAAAATAAACAAAAACACGTTTTTCTGAAATAACTGTTGTAGTATGATTATCAGGTGACCCTTGTTGTGTAACATGATTTTGGTGAGTATACAGTGTATAATATTAACGCTATTGAAGATATTTCAAAATAAAATTCCCCAAAAATATGCAAACTTTTTTTCCCCCTGAATTAACGGTTGTGGTATGATTATCAGGTGACCCTTGTTGTGTATCATGATTTTGGTCATCCTAAACTGTATAATATTAACGCTATTGACGATTTCTCACAATAAAATTCCCCAAAAATATGCAAACTTTTTTTTTCCTGAAATGACTGTTGTAGTATGATTATCAGGTGACCCTTGTTGTGTATCATGATTTTGGTCATCCTACACTGTATAATATTAACGCTATTGACGATTTCTCACAATAAAATTCCCCTAAAATATGCAAACTTTTTTTTTCCTGAAATGACTGTTGTAGTATGATTATCATGTGACCCTTGTTGTGTAGCATTATTTTGGTGAGTATACAGTGTATAATATTAACGCTATTGACGATTTTTCACAATAAAATTCCCCAAAAATATGCAAAACATTTTTTTCCTGAAATAACTGTTGTAGTATGATTATCAGGTGACCCTTGCTGTGTAGCATGATTTTGGTGAGTATACAGTGTATAATATTAACGCTATTGACGATTTTTCACAATAAAATTCTCCAAAAATAAACAAAAACACGTTTCTCTGAAATAACTGTTGTAGTATGATTATCAGGTGACCCTTGTTGTGTAGCATTATTTTGGTGAGTATACAGTGTATAATATTAACGCTATTGAAGATTTTTCACATTAAAATTCTCCAAAAATAAACAAAAACACGTTTTTTTAAAAATAACTGTTGTAGTATGATTATCAGGTGACCCTTGTTGTGTAGCATGATTTTGGTCATCCTACACTGTATAATATTAACACTATTGACGATATTTCAAAATAAAATTCCCCAAAAATATGCAAACTTTTTTTTTTTCCTGAAATGACTGTTATAGTATGATTATCAGGTGACCATTGTTGTGTAGCATGATTTTGGTCATCCTACACTGTATAATATTAACACTATTGACAATATTTCAATATAAAATTCCCCAAAAATATGCAAACTTTTTTTTAACTGAAATAACTGTTGTAGTATGATTATCAGGTGACCATTATTGTGTAGCATGATTTTGGTGAGTATACAGTGTATAATATTAACGCTATTGACGATTTTTCACAATAAAATTCCCCAAAAATATGCAAAACATTTTTTTCCTGAAATGACTGTTGTAGTATGATTATCAGGTGACCCTTGTTGTGTAGCATGATTTTGGTGAGTATACAGTGTATAATATTAAAGCTATTGACGATTTTTCACAATAAAATTCTCCAAAAATAAACAAAAACATGTTTTTCTGAAATAACTGTTGTTGTATGATTATCAGGTGACCCTTGTTGTGTATCATGATTTTGGTCATCCTACACTGTATAATATTAACGCTATTGAAAATATTTCAATATAAAATTCCCCAAAAATATGCAAAACATTTTTTTCCTGAAATGACTGTTGTAGTATGATTATCAGGTGACCCTTGTTGTGTAGCATGATTTTGGTGAGTATACAGTGTATAATATTAAAGCTATTGACGATTTTTCACAATAAAATTCTCCAAAAATAAACAAAGACACGTTTTTCTGAAATAACTGTTGTAGTATGATTATCAGGTGACCCTTGTTGTGTAGCATGATTTTGGTGAGTATACAGTGTATAATATTAACGCTATTGACGATTTCTCACAATAAAATTCCCCAAAAATATGCAAACTTTTTTTTTTCCTGAAATGACTGTTGTAGTATGATTATCAGGTGACCCTTGTTGTGTAGCATGATTTTGGTCATCCTACACTGTATAATATTAACGCTATTGAAGATATTTCAATATAAAATTCCCCAAAAATATGCAAACTTTTTTTTTCCTGAAATGACTGTTGTAGTATGATTATCAGGTGACCCTTGTTGTATAGCATGATTTTGGTCATCCTACACTGTATAATATTAACGCTATTGACGATTTTTCACAATAAAATCCCCCAAAAATATGCAATTTTTTTTCTTCCTGAAATAACTGTTGTAGTATGATTATCAGGTGACCCTTGTTGTGTAGCATGATTTTGGTGAGTATACAGTGTATAATATTAACGCTATTGACGATTTTTCACATTAAAATTCTCAAAAAATAAACATAAACATGTTTTTCTGAAATAACTGTTGTAGTATGATTATCAGGTGACCATTGTTGTGTAGCATTATTTTGGTGAGTATACAGTGTATAATATTAACGCTATTGAAGAATTTTCACATTAAAATTCTCAAAAAATAAACAAAAACACGTTTTTCTGAAATAACTGTTGTAGTATGATTATCAGGTGCCCCTTTGTTATGTATCATGATTTTGGTCATCCTACACTGTATAATATTAACGCTATTGACGATTTTTCACAATAAAATTCTCCAAAAATAAACAAAAACACGTTTTTCTGAAATAATTGTTGTAGTATGATTATCAGGTGACCCTTGTTATGTATCATGATTTTGGTCATCCTACACTGTATAATATTAACACTATTGACGATATTTCAAAATAAAATTCCCCAAAAATATGCAAACTTTTTTTTTCCTGAAATGACTGTTGTAGTATGATTATCAGGTGACCCTTGTTGTGTAGCATTATTTTGGTGAGTATACAGTGTATAATATTAACGCTATTGACGATTTTTCACAATAAAATTCCCCAAAAATATGCAAAACATTTTTTTCCTGAAATAACTGTTGTAGTATGATTATCAGGTAACCCTTGTTGTGTAGCATTATTTTGGTGAGTATACAGTGTATAATATTAACGCTATTGACGATTTTTCACAATAAAATTCCCCAAAAATATGCAAAACATTTTTTTCCTGAAATAACTGTTGTAGTATGATTATCAGGTGACCCTTGTTGTGTAGCATGATTTTGGTGAGTATACAGTGTATAATATTAACGCTATTGACGATTTTTCACAATACAATTCTCCAAAAATAAACAAAAACACGTTTCTCTGAAATAACTGTTGTAGTATGATTATCAGGTGACCCTTGTTGTGTATCATGATTTTGGTGAGTATACAGTGTATAATATTAACGCTATTGACGATTTTTCACAATAAAATTCCCCAAGAATATGCAAAACATTTTTTTCCTGAAATAACTGTTGTAGTATGATTATCAGGTGACCCTTGTTGTGTAGCATGATTTTGGTCATCCTACACTGTATAATATTAACACTATTGATGATATTTCACAATAAAATTCCCCAAAAATATGCAAACTTTTTTTTTCGTGAAATGACTGTTGTAGTATGAGTATCAGGTGACCATTGTTGTGTAGCATGATTTTGGTGAGTATACAGTGTATAATATTAACGCTATTGACGATTTTTCACAATAAAATTCTCCAAAAATAAACAAAAACACGTTTCTCTGAAATAACTGTTGTAGTATGATTATCAGGTGACCATTGTTGTGTAGCATGATTTTGGTGAGTATACAGTGTATAATATTAACGCTATTGACGATTTTTCACAATAAAATTCCCCAAAAATATGCAAACTTTTTGTTTTCCTGAAATGAATGTTGTAGTATGATTATCAGGTGACCCTTGTGGTGTAGCATGATTTTGGTCATCCTACACTGTATAATATTAACACTATTGATGATATTTCACAATAAAATTCCCCAAAAATATGCAAACTTTTTTTTTCGTGAAATGACTGTTGTAGTATGAGTATCAGGTGACCATTGTTGTGTAGCATGATTTTGGTGAGTATACAGTGTATAATATTAACGCTATTGAAGATTTTTCACATTAAAATTCTCAAAAAATAAACAAAAACACGTTTTCCTGAAATGACTGTTGTAGTATGATCATCAGGTGACCCTTGTTGTGTAGCATTATTTTGGTGAGTATACAGTGTATAATATTAACGCTATTGACGATATTTCACAATAAAATTCCCCAAAAATATGTAAAACATTTTTTTCCTGAAATAACTGTTGTAGTATGATTATCAGGTGACCCTTGTTGTGTATCATGATTTTGGTCATCCTACACTGTATAATATTAACGCTATTGACGATTTCTCACAATAAAATTCCCCAAAAATATGCAAACTTTTTTTTTCCTGAAATGACTGTTGTAGTATGATTATCAGGTGACCCTTGTTGTGTAGCATTATTTTGGTGAGTATACAGTGTATAATATTAACGCTATTGACGATTTTTCACAATAAAATTCCCCAAAAATATGCAAAACATTTTTTTCCTGAAATAACTGTTGTAGTATGATTATCAGGTGACCCTTGTTGTGTAGCATGATTTTGGTCATCCTACACAGTATAATATTAACACTATTGATGATATTTCACAATAAAATTCCCTAAAAATATGCAAACTTTTTTTTTCGTGAAATGACTGTTGTAGTATGAGTATCAGGTGACCATTGTTGTGTAGCATGATTTTGGTGAGTATACAGTGTATAATATTAACGCTATTGACGATTTTTCACAATAAAATTCTCCAAAAATATACAAAAACACGTTTCTCTGAAATAACTGTTGTAGTAGGATTATCAGGTGACCATTGTTGTGTAGCATGATTTTGGTGAGTATACAGTGTATAATATTAACGCTATTGACGATTTTTCACAATAAAATTCCCCAAAAATATGCAAACTTTTTTTTTTCCTGAAATGAATGTTGTAGTATGATTATCAGGTGACCCTTGTGGTGTAGCATGATTTTGGTCATCCTACACTGTATAATATTAACACTATTGAGGATATTTCAAAATAAAATTCCCCAAAAATATGCAAACTTTTTTTCCCCCTGAAATAACGGTTGTAGTATGATTATCAGGTGACCCTTGTTGTGTAGCATGATTTTGGTCATCCTACACTGTATAATATTAACGCTATTGACGATTTCTCACAATAGAATTCCCCAAAAATATGCAAACTTTTTTTTTCCTGAAATGACTGTTGTAGTATGATTATCAGGTGACTCTTGTTGTGTAGCATTATTTTGGTGAGTATACAGTGTATAATATTAACGCTATTGACGATATTTCACAATAAAATTCTCCAAAAATATACAAAAACACGTTTCTCTGAAATAACTGTTGTAGTATGATTATCAGGTGACCATTGTTGTGTATCATGATTTTGGTGAGTATACAGTGTATAATATTAACGCTATTGACGATTTTTCACAATAAAATTCTCCAAAAATATACAAAAACACGTTTCTCTGAAATAACTGTTGTAGTATGATTATCAGGTGACCATTGTTGTGTATCATGATTTTGGTGAGTATACAGTGTATAATATTAACGCTATTGACGATTTTTCACAATAAAATTCCCCAAAAATATGCAAACTTTTTTTTTTCCTGAAATAACTGTTGTAGTATGATTATCAGGCGACCCTTGTTGTGTAGCATGATTTTGGTCATCCTACACTGTATAATATTAACACTATTGACGATAATTCAAAATAAAATTCCCCAAAAATATGTAAACTTTTTTTTTTTCGTGAAATGACTGTTGTAGTATGATTATCAGGTGACCATTGTTGTGTAGCATGATTTTGGTGAGTATACAGTGTATAATATTAACGCTATTGAAGATTTTTCACATTAAAATTCTCAAAAAATAAACAAAAACATGTTTTCCTGAAATGACTGTTGTAGTATGATTATCAGGTGACCCTTGTTGTGTAGCATTATTTTGGTGAGTATACAGTGTATAATATTAACGCTATTGACGATTTTTCACAATAGAATTCCCCAAGAATATGCAAAACATTTTTTTCCTGAAATAACTGTTGTAGTATGATTATCAGGTGACCCTTGTTGTGTAGCATGATTTTGGTCATCCTACACTGTATAATATTAACACTATTGACGATATTTCAAAATAAAATTCCCCAAAAATATGCAAACTTTTTTTTTTTCCTGAAATGACTGTTGTAGTATGAGTATCAGGTGACCATTGTTGTGTAGCATGATTTCGGTGAGTATACAGTGTATAATATTAACGCTATTGATGATTTTTCACAATAAAATTCTCCAAAAATAAACAAAAACACGTTTTCCTGAAATAACTGTTGTAGTATGATTATCAGGTGACCTTTGTTGTGTATCATGATTTTGGTCATCCTACACTGTATAATATTAACGCTATTGACGATTTTTCACAATAAAATTCCCCAAAAATATGCAAAACATTTTTTTCCTGAAATTAATGTTGTAGTATGATTATCAGGTGACCCTTGTTGTGTAGCATTATTTTGGTGAGTATACAGTGTATAATATTAACGCTATTGACGATTTTTCACAATAAAATTCCCCAAAAATATGCAAAACTTTTTTTTCGTGAAATGACTGTTGTAGTATGAGTATCAGGTGACCATTGTTGTGTATCATGATTTTGGTCATCCTACACTGTATAATATTAACGCTATTGACGATTTTTCACAATAAAATTCCCCAATAATATGCAAAACATTTTTTTCCTGAAATTAATGTTGTAGTATGATTATCAGGTGACCCTTGTTGTGTAGCATGGTTTTGGTGAGTATACACTGTATAATATTAACGCTATTGACGATTTTTCACAATAAAATTCCCCAAAAATATGCAAAACTTTTTTTTCGTGAAATGACTGTTGTAGTATGAGTATCAGGTGACCCTTGTTGTGTAGCATGATTTTGGTGAGTATACAGTGTATAATATTAACGCTATTGACGATTTTTCACAATACAATTCTCCAAAAATAAACAAAAACACGTTTCTCTGAAATAACTGTTGTAGTATGATTATCAGGTGACCCTTGTTGTGTATCATGATTTTGGTCATCCTACACTGTATAATATTAACGCTATTGACGATTTCTCACAATAAAATTCCCCAAAAATATGCAAACTTTTTTTTTCCTGAAATGACTGTTGTAGTATGATTATCAGGTGACCCTTGTTGTGTAGCATTATTTTGGTGAGTATACAGTGTATAATATTAACGCTATTGACGATTTTTCACAATAAAATTCCCCAAAAATATGCAAAACATTTTTTTCCTGAAATAACTGTTGTAGTATGATTATCAGGTAACCCTTGTTGTGTAGCATTATTTTGGTGAGTATACAGTGTATAATATTAACGCTATTGACGATTTTTCACAATAAAATTCCCCAAAAATATGCAAAACATTTTTTTCCTGAAATAACTGTTGTAGTATGATTATCAGGTGACCCTTGTTGTGTAGCATGATTTTGGTGAGTATACAGTGTATAATATTAACGCTATTGACGATTTTTCACAATACAATTCTCCAAAAATAAACAAAAACACGTTTCTCTGAAATAACTGTTGTAGTATGATTATCAGGTGACCCTTGTTGTGTATCATGATTTTGGTGAGTATACAGTGTATAATATTAACGCTATTGACGATTTTTCACAATAAAATTCCCCAAGAATATGCAAAACATTTTTTTCCTGAAATAACTGTTGTAGTATGATTATCAGGTGACCCTTGTTGTGTAGCATGATTTTGGTCATCCTACACTGTATAATATTAACACTATTGATGATATTTCACAATAAAATTCCCCAAAAATATGCAAACTTTTTTTTTCGTGAAATGACTGTTGTAGTATGAGTATCAGGTGACCATTGTTGTGTAGCATGATTTTGGTGAGTATACAGTGTATAATATTAACGCTATTGACGATTTTTCACAATAAAATTCTCCAAAAATAAACAAAAACACGTTTCTCTGAAATAACTGTTGTAGTATGATTATCAGGTGACCATTGTTGTGTAGCATGATTTTGGTGAGTATACAGTGTATAATATTAACGCTATTGACGATTTTTCACAATAAAATTCCCCAAAAATATGCAAACTTTTTTTTTTCCTGAAATGAATGTTGTAGTATGATTATCAGGTGACCCTTGTGGTGTAGCATGATTTTGGTCATCCTACACTGTATAATATTAACACTATTGATGATATTTCACAATAAAATTCCCCAAAAATATGCAAACTTTTTTTTTCGTGAAATGACTGTTGTAGTATGAGTATCAGGTGACCATTGTTGTGTAGCATGATTTTGGTGAGTATACAGTGTATAATATTAACGCTATTGAAGATTTTTCACATTAAAATTCTCAAAAAATAAACAAAAACACGTTTTCCTGAAATGACTGTTGTAGTATGATTATCAGGTGACCATTGTTGTGTAGCATGATTTTGGTGAGTATACAGTGTATAATATTAACGCTATTGACGATATTTCACAATAAAATTCCCCAAAAATATGTAAAACATTTTTTTCCTGAAATAACTGTTGTAGTATGATTATCAGGTGACCCTTGTTGTGTAGCATGATTTTGGTCATCCTACACAGTATAATATTAACACTATTGATGATATTTCACAATAAAATTCCCTAAAAATATGCAAACTTTTTTTTTCGTGAAATGACTGTTGTAGTATGAGTATCAGGTGACCATTGTTGTGTAGCATGATTTTGGTGAGTATACAGTGTATAATATTAACGCTATTGACGATTTTTCACAATAAAATTCTCCAAAAATATACAAAAACACGTTTCTCTGAAATAACTGTTGTAGTAGGATTATCAGGTGACCATTGTTGTGTAGCATGATTTTGGTGAGTATACAGTGTATAATATTAACGCTATTGACGATTTTTCACAATAAAATTCCCCAAAAATATGCAAACTTTTTTTTTTCCTGAAATGAATGTTGTAGTATGATTATCAGGTGACCCTTGTGGTGTAGCATGATTTTGGTCATCCTACACTGTATAATATTAACACTATTGAGGATATTTCAAAATAAAATTCCCCAAAAATATGCAAACTTTTTTTCCCCCTGAAATAACGGTTGTAGTATGATTATCAGGTGACCCTTGTTGTGTAGCATGATTTTGGTCATCCTACACTGTATAATATTAACACTATTGACGATATTTCAATATAAAATTCCCCAAAAATATGCAAACTTTTTTTTTTTCCTGAAATGACTGTTGTAGTATGATTATCAGGTGACCCTTGTTGTGTAGCATGATTTTGGTGAGTATACAGTGTATAATATTAACGCTATTGACGATTTTTCACATTAAAATTCTCCAAAAATAAACAAAAACACGTTTTTCTGAAATAACTGTTGTAGTATGATTATCAGGTGACCCTTGTTGTGTAGCATGATTTTGGTCATCCTACACTGTATAATATTAACACTATTGACGATATTTCAATATAAAATTCCCCAAAAATATGCAAACTTTTTTTTTTTCCTGAAATGACTGTTGTAGTATGATTATCAGGTGACCCTTGTTGTGTAGCATGATTTTGGTGAGTATACAGTGTATAATATTAACGCTATTGAAAATATTTCAATATAAAATTCCCAACAATATGCAAACTTTTTTTTTTTTTCCTGAAATAACGGTTGTAGTATGATTATCAGGTGACCCTTGTTGTGTAGCATTATTTTGGTGAGTATACAGTGTATAATATTAACGCTATTGACGATTTTTCACAATGAAATTCCTGAAAAAATGTAAAACATTTTTTTCCTGAAATAACTGTTGTAGTATGATTATCAGGTGACCCTTTTTGTGTATCATGATTTTGGTCATCCTACACTGTATAATATTAACACTATTGACGATATTTCAAAATAAAATTCCCCAATAATATGCAAACTTTTTTTTTCCTGAAATGACTGTTGTAGTATGATTATCAGGTGACCATTGTTGTGTAGCATGATTTTGGTGAGTATACAGTGTATAATATTAACGCTATTGACGATTTTTCACAATAAAATTCCCCAAAAATATGCAAACTTTTTTTTTTCCTGAAATGAATGTTGTAGTATGATTATCAGGTGACCCTTGTGGTGTAGCATGATTTTGGTCATCCTACACTGTATAATATTAACACTATTGATGATATTTCACAATAAAATTCCCCAAAAATATGCAAACTTTTTTTTTCGTGAAATGACTGTTGTAGTATGAGTATCAGGTGACCATTGTTGTGTAGCATGATTTTGGTGAGTATACAGTGTATAATATTAACGCTATTGAAGATTTTTCACATTAAAATTCTCAAAAAATAAACAAAAACACGTTTTCCTGAAATGACTGTTGTAGTATGATTATCAGGTGACCCTTGTTGTGTAGCATTATTTTGGTGAGTATACAGTGTATAATATTAACGCTATTAACGATATTTCACAATAAAATTCCCCAAAAATATGCAAAACATTTTTTTCCTGAAATAACTGTTGTAGTATGATTATCAGGTGACCCTTGTTGTGTAACATGATTTTGGTCATCCTACACTGTATAATATTAACACTATTGACGATATTTCAAAATAAAATTCCCCAAAAATATGCAAACTTCTTTTTTTTCCTGAAATGACTGTTGTAGTATGAGTATCAGGTGACCATTGTTGTGTAGCATGATTTTGGTGAGTATACAGTGTATAATATTAACGCTATTGACGATTTCTCACAATAAAATTCCCCAAAAATATGCAAACTTTTTTTTTCCTGAAATGACTGTTGTAGTATGATTATCAGGTGACCCTTGTTGTGTAGCATTATTTTGGTGAGTATACAGTGTATAATATTAACGCTATTGACGATTTTTCACAATAAAATTCCCCAAAAATATGCAAAACTTTTTTTTCGTGAAATGACTGTTGTAGTATGAGTATCAGGTGACCATTGTTGTGTAGCATGATTTTGGTGAGTATACAGTGTATAATATTAACGCTATTGACGATTTTTCACAATAAAATTCTCCAAAAATAAACAAAAACACGTTTCTCTGAAATAACTGTTGTAGTATGATTATCAGGTGACCATTGTTGTGTATCATGATTTTGGTGAGTATACAGTGTATAATATTAACGCTATTGACGATTTTTCACAATACAATTCTCCAAAAATAAACAAAAACACGTTTCTCTGAAATAACTGTTGTAGTATGATTATCAGGTGACCCTTGTTGTGTAGCATGGTTTTGGTGAGTATACAGTGTATAATATTAACGCTATTGACGATTTTTCACAATAAAATTCCCCAAAAATATGCAAAACATTTTTTTCCTGAAATAACTGTTGTAGTATGATTATCAGGTGACCCTTGTTGTGTAGCATTATTTTGGTGAGTATACAGTGTATAATATTAACGCTATTGACGATTTTTCACAATGAAATTCCTGAAAAAATGTAAAACATTTTTTTCCTGAAATAACTGTTGTAGTATGATTATCAGGTGACCCTTTTTGTGTATCATGATTTTGGTCATCCTACACTGTATAATATTAACACTATTGACGATATTTCAAAATAAAATTCCCCAATAATATGCAAACTTTTTTTTTCCTGAAATGACTGTTGTAGTATGATTATCAGGTGACCATTGTTGTGTAGCATGATTTTGGTGAGTATACAGTGTATAATATTAACGCTATTGACGATTTTTCACAATGAAATTCCTGAAAAAATGTAAAACATTTTTTTCCTGAAATAACTGTTGTAGTATGATTATCAGGTGACCCTTTTTGTGTATCATGATTTTGGTCATCCTACACTGTATAATATTAACACTATTGACGATATTTCAAAATAAAATTCCCCAATAATATGCAAACTTTTTTTTTCCTGAAATGACTGTTGTAGTATGATTATCAGGTGACCATTGTTGTGTAGCATGATTTTGGTGAGTATACAGTGTATAATATTAACGCTATTGACGATTTTTCACAATAAAATTCCCCAAAAATATGCAAACTTTTTTTTTTCCTGAAATGAATGTTGTAGTATGATTATCAGGTGACCCTTGTGGTGTAGCATGATTTTGGTCATCCTACACTGTATAATATTAACACTATTGATGATATTTCACAATAAAATTCCCCAAAAATATGCAAACTTTTTTTTTCGTGAAATGACTGTTGTAGTATGAGTATCAGGTGACCATTGTTGTGTAGCATGATTTTGGTGAGTATACAGTGTATAATATTAACGCTATTGAAGATTTTTCACATTAAAATTCTCAAAAAATAAACAAAAACACGTTTTCCTGAAATGACTGTTGTAGTATGATTATCAGGTGACCCTTGTTGTGTAGCATTATTTTGGTGAGTATACAGTGTATAATATTAACGCTATTAACGATATTTCACAATAAAATTCCCCAAAAATATGCAAAACATTTTTTTCCTGAAATAACTGTTGTAGTATGATTATCAGGTGACCCTTGTTGTGTAACATGATTTTGGTCATCCTACACTGTATAATATTAACACTATTGACGATATTTCAAAATAAAATTCCCCAAAAATATGCAAACTTCTTTTTTTTCCTGAAATGACTGTTGTAGTATGAGTATCAGGTGACCATTGTTGTGTAGCATGATTTTGGTGAGTATACAGTGTATAATATTAACGCTATTGACGATTTCTCACAATAAAATTCCCCAAAAATATGCAAACTTTTTTTTTCCTGAAATGACTGTTGTAGTATGATTATCAGGTGACCCTTGTTGTGTAGCATTATTTTGGTGAGTATACAGTGTATAATATTAACGCTATTGACGATTTTTCACAATAAAATTCCCCAAAAATATGCAAAACTTTTTTTTCGTGAAATGACTGTTGTAGTATGAGTATCAGGTGACCATTGTTGTGTAGCATGATTTTGGTGAGTATACAGTGTATAATATTAACGCTATTGACGATTTTTCACAATAAAATTCTCCAAAAATAAACAAAAACACGTTTCTCTGAAATAACTGTTGTAGTATGATTATCAGGTGACCATTGTTGTGTATCATGATTTTGGTGAGTATACAGTGTATAATATTAACGCTATTGACGATTTTTCACAATACAATTCTCCAAAAATAAACAAAAACACGTTTCTCTGAAATAACTGTTGTAGTATGATTATCAGGTGACCCTTGTTGTGTAGCATGGTTTTGGTGAGTATACAGTGTATAATATTAACGCTATTGACGATTTTTCACAATAAAATTCCCCAAAAATATGCAAAACATTTTTTTCCTGAAATAACTGTTGTAGTATGATTATCAGGTGACCCTTGTTGTGTAGCATTATTTTGGTGAGTATACAGTGTATAATATTAACGCTATTGACGATTTTTCACAATGAAATTCCTGAAAAAATGTAAAACATTTTTTTCCTGAAATAACTGTTGTAGTATGATTATCAGGTGACCCTTTTTGTGTATCATGATTTTGGTCATCCTACACTGTATAATATTAACACTATTGACGATATTTCAAAATAAAATTCCCCAATAATATGCAAACTTTTTTTTTCCTGAAATGACTGTTGTAGTATGATTATCAGGTGACCATTGTTGTGTAGCATGATTTTGGTGAGTATACAGTGTATAATATTAACGCTATTGACGATTTTTCACAATACAATTCTCCAAAAATAAACAAAAACACGTTTCTCTGAAATAACTGTTGTAGTATGATTATCAGGTGACCCTTGTTGTGTATCATGATTTTGGTGAGTATACAGTCTATAATATTAACGCTATTGACGATTTTTCACAATAAAATTCCCCAAGAATATGCAAAACATTTTTTTCCTGAAATAACTGTTGTAGTATGATTATCAGGTGACCCTTGTTGTGTATCATGATTTTGGTCATCCTACACTGTATAATATTAACACTATTGACGATATTTCAAAATAAAATTCCCCAAAAATATGCAAACTTTTTTTTTTCCTGAAATGACTGTTGTAGTATGAGTATCAGGTGACCATTGTTGTGTAGCATGATTTTGGTGAGTATACAGTGTATAATATTAACGCTATTGATGATTTTTCACAATAAAATTCTCCAAAAATAAACAAAAACACGTTTTCCTGAAATAACTGTTGTAGTATGATTATCAGGTGACCCTTGTTGTGTATCATGATTTTGGTCATCCTACACTGTATAATATTAACGCTATTGACGATTTCTCACAATAGAATTCCCCAAAAATATGCAAACTTTTTTTTTCCTGAAATGACTGTTGTAGTATGATTATCAGGTGACTCTTGTTGTGTAGCATTATTTTGGTGAGTATACAGTGTATAATATCAACGCTATTGACGATTTTTCACAATAAAATTCCCCAAAAATATGCAAAACATTTTTTTCCTGAAATAACTGTTGTAGTATGATTATCAGGTGACCCTTGTTGTGTAGCATGATTTTGGTCATCCTACACTGTATAATATTGACACTATTGACGATATTTCAAAATAAAATTCCCCAAAAATATGTAAACTTTTTTTTTCGTGAAATGACTGTTGTAGTATGATTATCAGGTGACCATTGTTGTGTAGCATGATTTTGGTGAGTATACAGTGTATAATATTAACGCTATTGAAGATTTTTCACATTAAAATTCTCACAAAAAAAAAAAAAACACGTTTTCCTGAAATGACTGTTGTAGTATGATTATCAGGTGACCCTTGTTGTGTAGCATTATTTTGGTGAGTATACAGTGTATAATATTAACGCTATTGACGATTTTTCACAATAAAATTCCCCAAGAATATGCAAAACATTTTTTTCCTGAAATAACTGTTGTAGTATGATTATCAGGTGACTCTTGTTGTGTAGCATTATTTTGGTGAGTATACAGTGTATAATATTAACGCTATTGACGATATTTCACAATAAAATTCTCCAAAAATATACAAAAACACGTTTCTCTGAAATAACTGTTGTAGTATGATTATCAGGTGACCATTGTTGTGTATCATGATTTTGGTGAGTATACAGTGTATAATATTAACGCTATTGACGATTTTTCACAATAAAATTCTCCAAAAATATACAAAAACACGTTTCTCTGAAATAACTGTTGTAGTATGATTATAAGGTGACCATTGTTGTGTATCATGATTTTGGTGAGTATACAGTGTATAATATTAACGCTATTGACGATTTTTCACAATAAAATTCCCCAAAAATATGCAAACTTTTTTTTTTCCTGAAATAACTGTTGTAGTATGATTATCAGGCGACCTTTGTTGTGTAGCATGATTTTGGTCATCCTACACTGTATAATATTAACACTATTGACGATAATTCAAAATAAAATTCCCCAAAAATATGTAAACTTTTTTTTTTTCGTGAAATGACTGTTGTAGTATGATTATCAGGTGACCATTGTTGTGTAGCATGATTTTGGTGAGTATACAGTGTATAATATTAACGCTATTGAAGATTTTTCACATTAAAATTCTCAAAAAATAAACAAAAACATGTTTTCCTGAAATGACTGTTGTAGTATGATTATCAGGTGACCCTTGTTGTGTAGCATTATTTTGGTGAGTATACAGTGTATAATATTAACGCTATTGACGATTTTTCACAATAGAATTCCCCAAGAATATGCAAAACATTTTTTTCCTGAAATAACTGTTGTAGTATGATTATCAGGTGACCCTTGTTGTGTAGCATGATTTTGGTCATCCTACACTGTATAATATTAACACTATTGACGATATTTCAAAATAAAATTCCCCAAAAATATGCAAACTTTTTTTTTTTCCTGAAATGACTGTTGTAGTATGAGTATCAGGTGACCATTGTTGTGTAGCATGATGTTGGTGAGTATACAGTGTATAATATTAACGCTATTGATGATTTTTCACAATAAAATTCTCCAAAAATAAACAAAAACACGTTTTCCTGAAATAACTGTTGTAGTATGATTATCAGGTGACCTTTGTTGTGTATCATGATTTTGGTCATCCTACACTGTATAATATTAACGCTATTGACGATTTTTCACAATAAAATTCCCCAAAAATATGCAAAACATTTTTTTCCTGAAATTAATGTTGTAGTATGATTATCAGGTGACCCTTGTTGTGTAGCATTATTTTGGTGAGTATACAGTGTATAATATTAACGCTATTGACGATTTTTCACAATAAAATTCCCCAAAAATATGCAAAACTTTTTTTTCGTGAAATGACTGTTGTAGTATGAGTATCAGGTGACCATTGTTGTGTATCATGATTTTGGTCATCCTACACTGTATAATATTAACGCTATTGACGATTTTTCACAATAAAACTCCCCAATAATATGCAAACTTTTTTTTCCTGAAATAACTGTTGTAGTATGATTATCAGGCGACCCTTGTTGTGTAGCATGATTTTGGTCATCCTACACTGTATAATATTAACACTATTGACGATAATTCAAAATAAAATTCCCCAAAAATATGTAAACTTTTTTTTTTTCGTGAAATGACTGTTGTAGTATGATTATCAGGTGACCATTGTTGTGTAGCATGATTTTGGTGAGTATACAGTGTATAATATTAACGCTATTGAAGATTTTTCACATTAAAATTCTCAAAAAATAAACAAAAACATGTTTTCCTGAAATGACTGTTGTAGTATGATTATCAGGTGACCCTTGTTGTGTAGCATTATTTTGGTGAGTATACAGTGTATAATATTAACGCTATTGACGATTTTTCACAATAGAATTCCCCAAGAATATGCAAAACATTTTTTTCCTGAAATAACTGTTGTAGTATGATTATCAGGTGACCCTTGTTGTGTAGCATGATTTTGGTCATCCTACACTGTATAATATTAACACTATTGACGATATTTCAAAATAAAATTCCCCAAAAATATGCAAACTTTTTTTTTTTCCTGAAATGACTGTTGTAGTATGAGTATCAGGTGACCATTGTTGTGTAGCATGATTTTGGTGAGTATACAGTGTATAATATTAACGCTATTGATGATTTTTCACAATAAAATTCTCCAAAAATAAACAAAAACACGTTTTCCTGAAATAACTGTTGTAGTATGATTATCAGGTGACCTTTGTTGTGTATCATGATTTTGGTCATCCTACACTGTATAATATTAACGCTATTGACGATTTTTCACAATAAAATTCCCCAAAAATATGCAAAACATTTTTTTCCTGAAATTAATGTTGTAGTATGATTATCAGGTGACCCTTGTTGTGTAGCATTATTTTGGTGAGTATACAGTGTATAATATTAACGCTATTGACGATTTTTCACAATAAAATTCCCCAAAAATATGCAAAACTTTTTTTTCGTGAAATGACTGTTGTAGTATGAGTATCAGGTGACCATTGTTGTGTATCATGATTTTGGTCATCCTACACTGTATAATATTAACGCTATTGACGATTTTTCACAATAAAATTCCCCAATAATATGCAAAACATTTTTTTCCTGAAATTAATGTTGTAGTATGATTATCAGGTGACCCTTGTTGTGTAGCATGGTTTTGGTGAGTATACACTGTATAATATTAACGCTATTGACGATTTTTCACAATAAAATTCCCCAAAAATATGCAAAACTTTTTTTTCGTGAAATGACTGTTGTAGTATGAGTATCAGGTGACCCTTGTTGTGTAGCATGATTTTGGTGAGTATACAGTGTATAATATTAACGCTATTGACGATTTTTCACAATACAATTCTCCAAAAATAAACAAAAACACGTTTCTCTGAAATAACTGTTGTAGTATGATTATCAGGTGACCATTGTTGTGTAGCATGATTTTGGTGAGTATACAGTGTATAATATTAACGCTATTGAAGATTTTTCACATTAAAATTCTCCAAAAATAAACAAAAACACGTTTTTCTGAAATAACTGTTGTAGTATGATTATCAGGTGACCCTTGTTGTGTATCATGATTTTGGTCATCCTACACTGTATAATATTAACGCTATTGACGATTTCTCACAATAAAATTCCCCAAAAATATGCAAACTTTTTTTTTCCTGAAATGACTGTTGTAGTATGATTATCAGGTGACCCTTGTTGTGTAGCATTATTTTGGTGAGTATACAGTGTATAATATTAACGCTATTGACGATTTTTCACAATAAAATTCCCCAAAAATATGCAAAACATTTTTTTCCTGAAATAACTGTTGTAGTATGATTATCAGGTAACCCTTGTTGTGTAGCATTATTTTGGTGAGTATACAGTGTATAATATTAACGCTATTGACGATTTTTCACAATAAAATTCCCCAAAAATATGCAAAACATTTTTTTCCTGAAATAACTGTTGTAGTATGATTATCAGGTGACCCTTGTTGTGTAGCATGATTTTGGTGAGTATACAGTGTATAATATTAACGCTATTGACGATTTTTCACAATACAATTCTCCAAAAATAAACAAAAACACGTTTCTCTGAAATAACTGTTGTAGTATGATTATCAGGTGACCCTTGTTGTGTATCATGATTTTGGTGAGTATACAGTGTATAATATTAACGCTATTGACGATTTTTCACAATAAAATTCCCCAAGAATATGCAAAACATTTTTTTCCTGAAATAACTGTTGTAGTATGATTATCAGGTGACCCTTGTTGTGTAGCATGATTTTGGTCATCCTACACTGTATAATATTAACACTATTGATGATATTTCACAATAAAATTCCCCAAAAATATGCAAACTTTTTTTTTCGTGAAATGACTGTTGTAGTATGAGTATCAGGTGACCATTGTTGTGTAGCATGATTTTGGTGAGTATACAGTGTATAATATTAACGCTATTGACGATTTTTCACAATAAAATTCCCCAAAAATATGCAAACTTTTTTTTTTCCTGAAATGAATGTTGTAGTATGATTATCAGGTGACCCTTGTGGTGTAGCATGATTTTGGTCATCCTACACTGTATAATATTAACACTATTGATGATATTTCACAATAAAATTCCCCAAAAATATGCAAACTTTTTTTTTCGTGAAATGACTGTTGTAGTATGAGTATCAGGTGACCATTGTTGTGTAGCATGATTTTGGTGAGTATACAGTGTATAATATTAACGCTATTGAAGATTTTTCACATTAAAATTCTCAAAAAATAAACAAAAACACGTTTTCCTGAAATGACTGTTGTAGTATGATCATCAGGTGACCCTTGTTGTGTAGCATTATTTTGGTGAGTATACAGTGTATAATATTAACGCTATTGACGATATTTCACAATAAAATTCCCCAAAAATATGTAAAACATTTTTTTCCTGAAATAACTGTTGTAGTATGATTATCAGGTGACCCTTGTTGTGTATCATGATTTTGGTCATCCTACACTGTATAATATTAACGCTATTGACGATTTCTCACAATAAAATTCCCCAAAAATATGCAAACTTTTTTTTTCCTGAAATGACTGTTGTAGTATGATTATCAGGTGACCATTGTTGTGTAGCATGATTTTGGTGAGTATACAGTGTATAATATTAACGCTATTGACGATTTCTCACAATAAAATTCCCCAAAAATATGCAAACTTTTTTTTTCCTGAAATGACTGTTGTAGTATGATTATCAGGTGACCCTTGTTGTGTAGCATTATTTTGGTGAGTATACAGTGTATAATATTAACGCTATTGACGATTTTTCACAATAAAATTCCCCAAAAATATGCAAAACTTTTTTTTCGTGAAATGACTGTTGTAGTATGAGTATCAGGTGACCATTGTTGTGTAGCATGATTTTGGTGAGTATACAGTGTATAATATTAACGCTATTGACGATTTTTCACAATAAAATTCTCCAAAAATAAACAAAAACACGTTTCTCTGAAATAACTGTTGTAGTATGATTATCAGGTGACCATTGTTGTGTAGCATGATTTTGGTGAGTATACAGTGTATAATATTAACGCTATTGACGATTTTTCACAATACAATTCTCCAAAAATAAACAAAAACACGTTTCTCTGAAATAACTGTTGTAGTATGATTATCAGGTGACCCTTGTTGTGTAGCATGGTTTTGGTGAGTATACAGTGTATAATATTAACGCTATTGACG
The DNA here is from genome assembly GCF_963691925.1 of Scomber scombrus. Classification (NCBI taxonomy): domain Eukaryota; kingdom Metazoa; phylum Chordata; class Actinopteri; order Scombriformes; family Scombridae; genus Scomber; species Scomber scombrus. The sequence continues at coordinate 25,366,397 of NC_084981.1, read as the reverse complement.
ATTTTTCACAATACAATTCTCCAAAAATAAACAAAAACACGTTTCTCTGAAATAACTGTTGTAGTATGATTATCAGGTGACCCTTGTTGTGTAGCATGGTTTTGGTGAGTATACAGTGTATAATATTAACGCTATTGACGATTTTTCACAATAAAATTCCCCAAAAATATGCAAAACATTTTTTTCCTGAAATAACTGTTGTAGTATGATTATCAGGTGACCCTTGTTGTGTAGCATTATTTTGGTGAGTATACAGTGTATAATATTAACGCTATTGACGATTTTTCACAATGAAATTCCTGAAAAAATGTAAAACATTTTTTTCCTGAAATAACTGTTGTAGTATGATTATCAGGTGACCCTTTTTGTGTATCATGATTTTGGTCATCCTACACTGTATAATATTAACACTATTGACGATATTTCAAAATAAAATTCCCCAATAATATGAGAACTTTTTTTTTCCTGAAATGACTGTTGTAGTATGATTATCAGGTGACCATTGTTGTGTAGCATGATTTTGGTGAGTATACAGTGTATAATATTAACGCTATTGACGATTTTTCACAATACAATTCTCCAAAAATAAACAAAAACACGTTTCTCTGAAATAACTGTTGTAGTATGATTATCAGGTGACCCTTGTTGTGTATCATGATTTTGGTGAGTATACAGTCTATAATATTAACGCTATTGACGATTTTTCACAATAAAATTCCCCAAGAATATGCAAAACATTTTTTTCCTGAAATAACTGTTGTAGTATGATTATCAGGTGACCCTTGTTGTGTAGCATGATTTTGGTCATCCTACACTGTATAATATTAACACTATTGACGATATTTCAAAATAAAATTCCCCAAAAATATGCAAACTTTTTTTTTTCCTGAAATGACTGTTGTAGTATGAGTATCAGGTGACCATTGTTGTGTAGCATGATTTTGGTGAGTATACAGTGTATAATATTAACGCTATTGATGATTTTTCACAATAAAATTCTCCAAAAATAAACAAAAACACGTTTTCCTGAAATAACTGTTGTAGTATGATTATCAGGTGACCCTTGTTGTGTATCATGATTTTGGTCATCCTACACTGTATAATATTAACGCTATTGACGATTTCTCACAATAGAATTCCCCAAAAATATGCAAACTTTTTTTTTCCTGAAATGACTGTTGTAGTATGATTATCAGGTGACTCTTGTTGTGTAGCATTATTTTGGTGAGTATACAGTGTATAATATCAACGCTATTGACGATTTTTCACAATAAAATTCCCCAAAAATATGCAAAACATTTTTTTCCTGAAATAACTGTTGTAGTATGATTATCAGGTGACCCTTGTTGTGTAGCATGATTTTGGTCATCCTACACTGTATAATATTGACACTATTGACGATATTTCAAAATAAAATTCCCCAAAAATATGTAAACTTTTTTTTTCGTGAAATGACTGTTGTAGTATGATTATCAGGTGACCATTGTTGTGTAGCATGATTTTGGTGAGTATACAGTGTATAATATTAACGCTATTGAAGATTTTTCACATTAAAATTCTCACAAAAAAAAAAAAAACACGTTTTCCTGAAATGACTGTTGTAGTATGATTATCAGGTGACCCTTGTTGTGTAGCATTATTTTGGTGAGTATACAGTGTATAATATTAACGCTATTGACGATTTTTCACAATAAAATTCCCCAAGAATATGCAAAACATTTTTTTCCTGAAATAACTGTTGTAGTATGATTATCAGGTGACTCTTGTTGTGTAGCATTATTTTGGTGAGTATACAGTGTATAATATTAACGCTATTGACGATATTTCACAATAAAATTCTCCAAAAATATACAAAAACACGTTTCTCTGAAATAACTGTTGTAGTATGATTATCAGGTGACCATTGTTGTGTATCATGATTTTGGTGAGTTTACAGTGTATAATATTAACGCTATTGACGATTTTTCACAATAAAATTCTCCAAAAATATACAAAAACACGTTTCTCTGAAATAACTGTTGTAGTATGATTATCAGGTGACCATTGTTGTGTATCATGATTTTGGTGAGTATACAGTGTATAATATTAACGCTATTGACGATTTTTCACAATAAAATTCCCCAAAAATATGCAAACTTTTTTTTTTCCTGAAATAACTGTTGTAGTATGATTATCAGGCGACCCTTGTTGTGTAGCATGATTTTGGTCATCCTACACTGTATAATATTAACACTATTGACGATAATTCAAAATAAAATTCCCCAAAAATATGTAAACTTTTTTTTTTTCGTGAAATGACTGTTGTAGTATGATTATCAGGTGACCATTGTTGTGTAGCATGATTTTGGTGAGTATACAGTGTATAATATTAACGCTATTGAAGATTTTTCACATTAAAATTCTCAAAAAATAAACAAAAACATGTTTTCCTGAAATGACTGTTGTAGTATGATTATCAGGTGACCCTTGTTGTGTAGCATTATTTTGGTGAGTATACAGTGTATAATATTAACGCTATTGACGATTTTTCACAATAGAATTCCCCAAGAATATGCAAAACATTTTTTTCCTGAAATAACTGTTGTAGTATGATTATCAGGTGACCCTTGTTGTGTAGCATGATTTTGGTCATCCTACACTGTATAATATTAACACTATTGACGATATTTCAAAATAAAATTCCCCAAAAATATGCAAACTTTTTTTTTTTCCTGAAATGACTGTTGTAGTATGAGTATCAGGTGACCATTGTTGTGTAGCATGATTTTGGTGAGTATACAGTGTATAATATTAACGCTATTGATGATTTTTCACAATAAAATTCTCCAAAAATAAACAAAAACACGTTTTCCTGAAATAACTGTTGTAGTATGATTATCAGGTGACCTTTGTTGTGTATCATGATTTTGGTCATCCTACACTGTATAATATTAACGCTATTGACGATTTTTCACAATAAAATTCCCCAAAAATATGCAAAACATTTTTTTCCTGAAATTAATGTTGTAGTATGATTATCAGGTGACCCTTGTTGTGTAGCATTATTTTGGTGAGTATACAGTGTATAATATTAACGCTATTGACGATTTTTCACAATAAAATTCCCCAAAAATATGCAAAACTTTTTTTTCGTGAAATGACTGTTGTAGTATGAGTATCAGGTGACCATTGTTGTGTATCATGATTTTGGTCATCCTACACTGTATAATATTAACGCTATTGACGATTTTTCACAATAAAATTCCCCAATAATATGCAAAACATTTTTTTCCTGAAATAACTGTTGTAGTATGATTATCAGGCGACCCTTGTTGTGTAGCATGATTTTGGTCATCCTACACTGTATAATATTAACACTATTGACGATAATTCAAAATAAAATTCCCCAAAAATATGTAAACTTTTTTTTTTTCGTGAAATGACTGTTGTAGTATGATTATCAGGTGACCATTGTTGTGTAGCATGATTTTGGTGAGTATACAGTGTATAATATTAACGCTATTGAAGATTTTTCACATTAAAATTCTCAAAAAATAAACAAAAACATGTTTTCCTGAAATGACTGTTGTAGTATGATTATCAGGTGACCCTTGTTGTGTAGCATTATTTTGGTGAGTATACAGTGTATAATATTAACGCTATTGACGATTTTTCACAATAGAATTCCCCAAGAATATGCAAAACATTTTTTTCCTGAAATAACTGTTGTAGTATGATTATCAGGTGACCCTTGTTGTGTAGCATGATTTTGGTCATCCTACACTGTATAATATTAACACTATTGACGATATTTCAAAATAAAATTCCCCAAAAATATGCAAACTTTTTTTTTTTCCTGAAATGACTGTTGTAGTATGAGTATCAGGTGACCATTGTTGTGTAGCATGATTTTGGTGAGTATACAGTGTATAATATTAACGCTATTGATGATTTTTCACAATAAAATTCTCCAAAAATAAACAAAAACACGTTTTCCTGAAATAACTGTTGTAGTATGATTATCAGGTGACCTTTGTTGTGTATCATGATTTTGGTCATCCTACACTGTATAATATTAACGCTATTGACGATTTTTCACAATAAAATTCCCCAAAAATATGCAAAACATTTTTTTCCTGAAATTAATGTTGTAGTATGATTATCAGGTGACCCTTGTTGTGTAGCATTATTTTGGTGAGTATACAGTGTATAATATTAACGCTATTGACGATTTTTCACAATAAAATTCCCCAAAAATATGCAAAACTTTTTTTTCGTGAAATGACTGTTGTAGTATGAGTATCAGGTGACCATTGTTGTGTATCATGATTTTGGTCATCCTACACTGTATAATATTAACGCTATTGACGATTTTTCACAATAAAATTCCCCAATAATATGCAAAACATTTTTTTCCTGAAATTAATGTTGTAGTATGATTATCAGGTGACCCTTGTTGTGTAGCATGGTTTTGGTGAGTATACACTGTATAATATTAACGCTATTGACGATTTTTCACAATAAAATTCCCCAAAAATATGCAAAACTTTTTTTTCGTGAAATGACTGTTGTAGTATGAGTATCAGGTGACCCTTGTTGTGTAGCATGATTTTGGTGAGTATACAGTGTATAATATTAACGCTATTGACGATTTTTCACAATACAATTCTCCAAAAATAAACAAAAACACGTTTCTCTGAAATAACTGTTGTAGTATGATTATCAGGTGACCATTGTTGTGTAGCATGATTTTGGTGAGTATACAGTGTATAATATTAACGCTATTGAAGATTTTTCACATTAAAATTCTCCAAAAATAAACAAAAACACGTTTTTCTGAAATAACTGTTGTAGTATGATTATCAGGTGACCCTTGTTGTGTATCATGATTTTGGTCATCCTACACTGTATAATATTAACGCTATTGACGATTTCTCACAATAAAATTCCCCAAAAATATGCAAACTTTTTTTTTCCTGAAATGACTGTTGTAGTATGATTATCAGGTGACCCTTGTTGTGTAGCATTATTTTGGTGAGTATACAGTGTATAATATTAACGCTATTGACGATTTTTCACAATAAAATTCCCCAAAAATATGCAAAACATTTTTTTCCTGAAATAACTGTTGTAGTATGATTATCAGGTAACCCTTGTTGTGTAGCATTATTTTGGTGAGTATACAGTGTATAATATTAACGCTATTGACGATTTTTCACAATAAAATTCCCCAAAAATATGCAAAACATTTTTTTCCTGAAATAACTGTTGTAGTATGATTATCAGGTGACCCTTGTTGTGTAGCATGATTTTGGTGAGTATACAGTGTATAATATTAACGCTATTGACGATTTTTCACAATACAATTCTCCAAAAATAAACAAAAACACGTTTCTCTGAAATAACTGTTGTAGTATGATTATCAGGTGACCCTTGTTGTGTATCATGATTTTGGTGAGTATACAGTGTATAATATTAACGCTATTGACGATTTTTCACAATAAAATTCCCCAAGAATATGCAAAACATTTTTTTCCTGAAATAACTGTTGTAGTATGATTATCAGGTGACCCTTGTTGTGTAGCATGATTTTGGTCATCCTACACTGTATAATATTAACACTATTGATGATATTTCACAATAAAATTCCCCAAAAATATGCAAACTTTTTTTTTCGTGAAATGACTGTTGTAGTATGAGTATCAGGTGACCATTGTTGTGTAGCATGATTTTGGTGAGTATACAGTGTATAATATTAACGCTATTGACGATTTTTCACAATAAAATTCCCCAAAAATATGCAAACTTTTTTTTTTCCTGAAATGAATGTTGTAGTATGATTATCAGGTGACCCTTGTGGTGTAGCATGATTTTGGTCATCCTACACTGTATAATATTAACACTATTGATGATATTTCACAATAAAATTCCCCAAAAATATGCAAACTTTTTTTTTCGTGAAATGACTGTTGTAGTATGAGTATCAGGTGACCATTGTTGTGTAGCATGATTTTGGTGAGTATACAGTGTATAATATTAACGCTATTGAAGATTTTTCACATTAAAATTCTCAAAAAATAAACAAAAACACGTTTTCCTGAAATGACTGTTGTAGTATGATCATCAGGTGACCCTTGTTGTGTAGCATTATTTTGGTGAGTATACAGTGTATAATATTAACGCTATTGACGATATTTCACAATAAAATTCCCCAAAAATATGTAAAACATTTTTTTCCTGAAATAACTGTTGTAGTATGATTATCAGGTGACCCTTGTTGTGTATCATGATTTTGGTCATCCTACACTGTATAATATTAACGCTATTGACGATTTCTCACAATAAAATTCCCCAAAAATATGCAAACTTTTTTTTTCCTGAAATGACTGTTGTAGTATGATTATCAGGTGACCCTTGTTGTGTAGCATTATTTTGGTGAGTATACAGTGTATAATATTAACGCTATTGACGATTTTTCACAATAAAATTCCCCAAAAATATGCAAAACATTTTTTTCCTGAAATGACTGTTGTAGTATGAGTATCAGGTGACCATTGTTGTGTAGCATGATTTTGGTGAGTATACAGTGTATAATATTAACACTATTGAGGATATTTCAAAATAAAATTCCCCAAAAATATGCAAACTTTTTTTCCCCCTGAAATAACGGTTGTAGTATGATTATCAGGTGACCCTTGTTGTGTAGCATGATTTTGGTCATCCTACACTGTATAATATTAACACTATTGACGATATTTCAATATAAAATTCCCCAAAAATATGCAAACTTTTTTTTTTTCCTGAAATGACTGTTGTAGTATGATTATCAGGTGACCCTTGTTGTGTAGCATGATTTTGGTGAGTATACAGTGTATAATATTAACGCTATTGACGATTTTTCACATTAAAATTCTCCAAAAATAAACAAAAACACGTTTTTCTGAAATAACTGTTGTAGTATGATTATCAGGTGACCCTTGTTGTGTAGCATGATTTTGGTCATCCTACACTGTATAATATTAACACTATTGACGATATTTCAATATAAAATTCCCCAAAAATATGCAAACTTTTTTTTTTTCCTGAAATGACTGTTGTAGTATGATTATCAGGTGACCCTTGTTGTGTAGCATGATTTTGGTGAGTATACAGTGTATAATATTAACGCTATTGAAAATATTTCAATATAAAATTCCCAACAATATGCAAACTTTTTTTTTTTTTCCTGAAATAACGGTTGTAGTATGATTATCAGGTGACCCTTGTTGTGTAGCATTATTTTGGTGAGTATACAGTGTATAATATTAACGCTATTGACGATTTTTCACAATGAAATTCCTGAAAAAATGTAAAACATTTTTTTCCTGAAATAACTGTTGTAGTATGATTATCAGGTGACCCTTTTTGTGTATCATGATTTTGGTCATCCTACACTGTATAATATTAACACTATTGACGATATTTCAAAATAAAATTCCCCAATAATATGCAAACTTTTTTTTTCCTGAAATGACTGTTGTAGTATGATTATCAGGTGACCATTGTTGTGTAGCATGATTTTGGTGAGTATACAGTGTATAATATTAACGCTATTGACGATTTTTCACAATAAAATTCTCCAAAAATAAACAAAAACACGTTTCTCTGAAATGACTGTTGTAGTATGAGTATCAGGTGACCATTGTTGTGTAGCATGATTTTGGTGAGTATACAGTGTATAATATTAACGCTATTGAAGATTTTTCACATTAAAATTCTCAAAAAATAAACAAAAACACGTTTTCCTGAAATGACTGTTGTAGTATGATTATCAGGTGACCCTTGTTGTGTAGCATTATTTTGGTGAGTATACAGTGTATAATATTAACGCTATTAACGATATTTCACAATAAAATTCCCCAAAAATATGCAAAACATTTTTTTCCTGAAATAACTGTTGTAGTATGATTATCAGGTGACCCTTGTTGTGTAACATGATTTTGGTCATCCTACACTGTATAATATTAACACTATTGACGATATTTCAAAATAAAATTCCCCAAAAATATGCAAACTTCTTTTTTTTCCTGAAATGACTGTTGTAGTATGAGTATCAGGTGACCATTGTTGTGTAGCATGATTTTGGTGAGTATACAGTGTATAATATTAACGCTATTGACGATTTCTCACAATAAAATTCCCCAAAAATATGCAAAACTTTTTTTTCGTGAAATGACTGTTGTAGTATGAGTATCAGGTGACCATTGTTGTGTAGCATGATTTTGGTGAGTATACAGTGTATAATATTAACGCTATTGACGATTTTTCACAATAAAATTCTCCAAAAATAAACAAAAACACGTTTCTCTGAAATAACTGTTGTAGTATGATTATCAGGTGACCATTGTTGTGTAGCATGATTTTGGTGAGTATACAGTGTATAATATTAACGCTATTGACGATTTTTCACAATACAATTCTCCAAAAATAAACAAAAACACGTTTCTCTGAAATAACTGTTGTAGTATGATTATCAGGTGACCCTTGTTGTGTAGCATGGTTTTGGTGAGTATACAGTGTATAATATTAACGCTATTGACGATTTTTCACAATACAATTCTCCAAAAATAAACAAAAACACGTTTCTCTGAAATAACTGTTGTAGTATGATTATCAGGTGACCCTTGTTGTGTATCATGATTTTGGTCATCCTACACTGTATAATATTAACGCTATTGACGATTTCTCACAATAGAATTCCCCAAAAATATGCTAACTTTTTTTTTCCTGAAATGACTGTTGTAGTATGATTATCAGGTGACTCTTGTTGTGTAGCATTATTTTGGTGAGTATACAGTGTATAATATTAACGCTATTGACGATTTTTCACAATAAAATTCCCCAAAAATATGAAAAACATTTTTTTCCTGAAATAACTGTTGTAGTATGATTATCAGGTGACCCTTGTTGTGTAGCATGATTTTGGTCATCCTACACTGTATAATATTAACACTATTGATGATATTTCAAAATAAAATTCCCCAAAAATATGCAAACTTTTTTTTTCGTGAAATGACTGTTGTAGTATGAGTATCAGGTGACCATTGTTGTGTAGCATGATTTTGGTGAGTATACAGTGTATAATATTAACGCTATTGACGATTTTTCACAATAAAATTCTCCAAAAATAAACAAAAACACGTTTCTCTGAAATAACTGTTGTAGTATTATTATCAGGTGACCATTGTTGTGTAGCATGATTTTGGTGAGTATACAGTGTATAATATTAACGCTATTGAAGATTTTTCACATTAAAATTCCCCAAAAATATGCAAACTTTTTTTTTCCTGAAATGACTGTTGTAGTATGATTATCAGGTGACCCTTGTTGTGTAGCATGATTTTGGTGAGTATACAGTGTATAATATTAATACTATTGAAGATTTTTCACAATAAAATTCTCCAAAAAATAAACAAAAACACGTTTTCGTGAAATAACTGTTGTAGTATGATTATCAGGTGACCATTGTTGTGTAGCATGATTTTGGTGAGTATACAGTGTATAATATTAATACTATTGAAGATTTTTCACATTAAAATTCTCAAAAAATAAACAAAAACACGTTTTCGTGAAATGACTGTTGTAGTATGAGTATCAGGTGACCATTGTTGTGTAGCATGATTTTGGTGAGTATACAGTGTATAATATTAACGCTATTGACGATTTTTCACAATAAAATTCTCCAAAAATAAACAAAAACACGTTTCTCTGAAATAACTGTTGTAGTATGATTATCAGGTGACCATTGTTGTGTAGCATGATTTTGGTGAGTATACAGTGTATAATATTAACGCTATTGACGATTTTTCACAATAAAATTCCCCAAAAATATGCAAACTTTTTTTTTTCCTGAAATGAATGTTGTAGTATGATTATCAGGTGACCCTTGTGGTGTAGCATGATTTTGGTCATCCTACACTGTATAATATTAACACTATTGATGATATTTCACAATAAAATTCCCCAAAAATATGCAAACTTTTTTTTTCGTGAAATGACTGTTGTAGTATGAGTATCAGGTGACCATTGTTGTGTAGCATGATTTTGGTGAGTATACAGTGTATAATATTAACGCTATTGAAGATTTTTCACATTAAAATTCTCAAAAAATAAACAAAAACACGTTTTCCTGAAATGACTGTTGTAGTATGATCATCAGGTGACCCTTGTTGTGTAGCATTATTTTGGTGAGTATACAGTGTATAATATTAACGCTATTGACGATATTTCACAATAAAATTCCCCAAAAATATGTAAAACATTTTTTTCCTGAAATAACTGTTGTAGTATGATTATCAGGTGACCCTTGTTGTGTATCATGATTTTGGTCATCCTACACTGTATAATATTAACGCTATTGACGATTTCTCACAATAAAATTCCCCAAAAATATGCAAACTTTTTTTTTCCTGAAATGACTGTTGTAGTATGATTATCAGGTGACCCTTGTTGTGTAGCATTATTTTGGTGAGTATACAGTGTATAATATTAACGCTATTGACGATTTTTCACAATAAAATTCCCCAAAAATATGCAAAACATTTTTTTCCTGAAATGACTGTTGTAGTATGAGTATCAGGTGACCATTGTTGTGTAGCATGATTTTGGTGAGTATACAGTGTATAATATTAACGCTATTGACGATTTTTCACAATAAAATTCTCCAAAAATATACAAAAACACGTTTCTCTGAAATAACTGTTGTAGTAGGATTATCAGGTGACCATTGTTGTGTAGCATGATTTTGGTGAGTATACAGTGTATAATATTAACGCTATTGACGATTTTTCACAATAAAATTCCCCAAAAATATGCAAACTTTTTTTTTTCCTGAAATGAATGTTGTAGTATGATTATCAGGTGACCCTTGTGGTGTAGCATGATTTTGGTCATCCTACACTGTATAATATTAACACTATTGAGGATATTTCAAAATAAAATTCCCCAAAAATATGCAAACTTTTTTTCCCCCTGAAATAACGGTTGTAGTATGATTATCAGGTGACCCTTGTTGTGTAGCATGATTTTGGTCATCCTACACTGTATAATATTAACACTATTGACGATATTTCAATATAAAATTCCCCAAAAATATGCAAACTTTTTTTTTTTCCTGAAATGACTGTTGTAGTATGATTATCAGGTGACCCTTGTTGTGTAGCATGATTTTGGTGAGTATACAGTGTATAATATTAACGCTATTGACGATTTTTCACATTAAAATTCTCCAAAAATAAACAAAAACACGTTTTTCTGAAATAACTGTTGTAGTATGATTATCAGGTGACCCTTGTTGTGTAGCATGATTTTGGTCATCCTACACTGTATAATATTAACACTATTGACGATATTTCAATATAAAATTCCCCAAAAATATGCAAACTTTTTTTTTTTCCTGAAATGACTGTTGTAGTATGATTATCAGGTGACCCTTGTTGTGTAGCATGATTTTGGTGAGTATACAGTGTATAATATTAACGCTATTGAAAATATTTCAATATAAAATTCCCAACAATATGCAAACTTTTTTTTTTTTTCCTGAAATAACGGTTGTAGTATGATTATCAGGTGACCCTTGTTGTGTAGCATTATTTTGGTGAGTATACAGTGTATAATATTAACGCTATTGACGATTTTTCACAATGAAATTCCTGAAAAAATGTAAAACATTTTTTTCCTGAAATAACTGTTGTAGTATGATTATCAGGTGACCCTTTTTGTGTATCATGATTTTGGTCATCCTACACTGTATAATATTAACACTATTGACGATATTTCAAAATAAAATTCCCCAATAATATGCAAACTTTTTTTTTCCTGAAATGACTGTTGTAGTATGATTATCAGGTGACCATTGTTGTGTAGCATGATTTTGGTGAGTATACAGTGTATAATATTAACGCTATTGACGATTTTTCACAATAAAATTCCCCAAAAATATGCAAACTTTTTTTTTTCCTGAAATGAATGTTGTAGTATGATTATCAGGTGACCCTTGTGGTGTAGCATGATTTTGGTCATCCTACACTGTATAATATTAACACTATTGATGATATTTCACAATAAAATTCCCCAAAAATATGCAAACTTTTTTTTTCGTGAAATGACTGTTGTAGTATGAGTATCAGGTGACCATTGTTGTGTAGCATGATTTTGGTGAGTATACAGTGTATAATATTAACGCTATTGAAGATTTTTCACATTAAAATTCTCAAAAAATAAACAAAAACACGTTTTCCTGAAATGACTGTTGTAGTATGATTATCAGGTGACCCTTGTTGTGTAGCATTATTTTGGTGAGTATACAGTGTATAATATTAACGCTATTAACGATATTTCACAATAAAATTCCCCAAAAATATGCAAAACATTTTTTTCCTGAAATAACTGTTGTAGTATGATTATCAGGTGACCCTTGTTGTGTAACATGATTTTGGTCATCCTACACTGTATAATATTAACACTATTGACGATATTTCAAAATAAAATTCCCCAAAAATATGCAAACTTCTTTTTTTTCCTGAAATGACTGTTGTAGTATGAGTATCAGGTGACCATTGTTGTGTAGCATGATTTTGGTGAGTATACAGTGTATAATATTAACGCTATTGACGATTTCTCACAATAAAATTCCCCAAAAATATGCAAAACTTTTTTTTCGTGAAATGACTGTTGTAGTATGAGTATCAGGTGACCATTGTTGTGTAGCATGATTTTGGTGAGTATACAGTGTATAATATTAACGCTATTGACGATTTTTCACAATAAAATTCTCCAAAAATAAACAAAAACACGTTTCTCTGAAATAACTGTTGTAGTATGATTATCAGGTGACCATTGTTGTGTAGCATGATTTTGGTGAGTATACAGTGTATAATATTAACGCTATTGACGATTTTTCACAATACAATTCTCCAAAAATAAACAAAAACACGTTTCTCTGAAATAACTGTTGTAGTATGATTATCAGGTGACCCTTGTTGTGTAGCATGGTTTTGGTGAGTATACAGTGTATAATATTAACGCTATTGACGATTTTTCACAATACAATTCTCCAAAAATAAACAAAAACACGTTTCTCTGAAATAACTGTTGTAGTATGATTATCAGGTGACCCTTGTTGTGTAGCATGGTTTTGGTGAGTATACAGTGTATAATATTAACGCTATTGACGATTTTTCACAATAAAATTCCCCAAAAATATGCAAAACATTTTTTTCCTGAAATAACTGTTGTAGTATGATTATCAGGTGACCCTTGTTGTGTAGCATTATTTTGGTGAGTATACAGTGTATAATATTAACGCTATTGACGATTTTTCACAATGAAATTCCTGAAAAAATGTAAAACATTTTTTTCCTGAAATAACTGTTGTAGTATGATTATCAGGTGACCCTTTTTGTGTATCATGATTTTGGTCATCCTACACTGTATAATATTAACACTATTGACGATATTTCAAAATAAAATTCCCCAATAATATGCAAACTTTTTTTTTCCTGAAATGACTGTTGTAGTATGATTATCAGGTGACCATTGTTGTGTAGCATGATTTTGGTGAGTATACAGTGTATAATATTAACGCTATTGACGATTTTTCACAATACAATTCTCCAAAAATAAACAAAAACACGTTTCTCTGAAATAACTGTTGTAGTATGATTATCAGGTGACCCTTGTTGTGTATCATGATTTTGGTGAGTATACAGTCTATAATATTAACGCTATTGACGATTTTTCACAATAAAATTCCCCAAGAATATGCAAAACATTTTTTTCCTGAAATAACTGTTGTAGTATGATTATCAGGTGACCCTTGTTGTGTAGCATGATTTTGGTCATCCTACACTGTATAATATTAACACTATTGACGATATTTCAAAATAAAATTCCCCAAAAATATGCAAACTTTTTTTTTTCCTGAAATGACTGTTGTAGTATGAGTATCAGGTGACCATTGTTGTGTAGCATGATTTTGGTGAGTATACAGTGTATAATATTAACGCTATTGATGATTTTTCACAATAAAATTCTCCAAAAATAAACAAAAACACGTTTTCCTGAAATAACTGTTGTAGTATGATTATCAGGTGACCCTTGTTGTGTATCATGATTTTGGTCATCCTACACTGTATAATATTAACGCTATTGACGATTTCTCACAATAGAATTCCCCAAAAATATGCTAACTTTTTTTTTCCTGAAATGACTGTTGTAGTATGATTATCAGGTGACTCTTGTTGTGTAGCATTATTTTGGTGAGTATACAGTGTATAATATTAACGCTATTGACGATTTTTCACAATAAAATTCCCCAAAAATATGAAAAACATTTTTTTCCTGAAATAACTGTTGTAGTATGATTATCAGGTGACCCTTGTTGTGTAGCATGATTTTGGTCATCCTACACTGTATAATATTAACACTATTGATGATATTTCAAAATAAAATTCCCCAAAAATATGCAAACTTTTTTTTTCGTGAAATGACTGTTGTAGTATGAGTATCAGGTGACCATTGTTGTGTAGCATGATTTTGGTGAGTATACAGTGTATAATATTAACGCTATTGACGATTTTTCACAATAAAATTCTCCAAAAATAAACAAAAACACGTTTCTCTGAAATAACTGTTGTAGTATTATTATCAGGTGACCATTGTTGTGTAGCATGATTTTGGTGAGTATACAGTGTATAATATTAACGCTATTGAAGATTTTTCACATTAAAATTCCCCAAAAATATGCAAACTTTTTTTTTCCTGAAATGACTGTTGTAGTATGATTATCAGGTGACCCTTGTTGTGTAGCATGATTTTGGTGAGTATACAGTGTATAATATTAATACTATTGAAGATTTTTCACAATAAAATTCTCCAAAAAATAAACAAAAACACGTTTTCGTGAAATAACTGTTGTAGTATGATTATCAGGTGACCATTGTTGTGTAGCATGATTTTGGTGAGTATACAGTGTATAATATTAATACTATTGAAGATTTTTCACATTAAAATTCTCAAAAAATAAACAAAAACACGTTTTCGTGAAATGACTGTTGTAGTATGAGTATCAGGTGACCATTGTTGTGTAGCATGATTTTGGTGAGTATACAGTGTATAATATTAACGCTATTGACGATTTTTCACAATAAAATTCTCCAAAAATAAACAAAAACACGTTTCTCTGAAATAACTGTTGTAGTATGATTATCAGGTGACCATTGTTGTGTAGCATGATTTTGGTGAGTATACAGTGTATAATATTAACGCTATTGACGATTTTTCACAATAAAATTCCCCAAAAATATGCAAACTTTTTTTTTTCCTGAAATGAATGTTGTAGTATGATTATCAGGTGACCCTTGTGGTGTAGCATGATTTTGGTCATCCTACACTGTATAATATTAACACTATTGATGATATTTCACAATAAAATTCCCCAAAAATATGCAAACTTTTTTTTTCGTGAAATGACTGTTGTAGTATGAGTATCAGGTGACCATTTTTGTGTAGCATGATTTTGGTGAGTATACAGTGTATAATATTAACGCTATTGAAGATTTTTCACATTAAAATTCTCAAAAAATAAACAAAAACACGTTTTCCTGAAATGACTGTTGTAGTATGATTATCAGGTGACCCTTGTTGTGTAGCATTATTTTGGTGAGTATACAGTGTATAATATTAACGCTATTGACGATATTTCACAATAAAATTCCCCAAAAATATGTAAAACATTTTTTTCCTGAAATAACTGTTGTAGTATGATTATCAGGTGACCCTTGTTGTGTATCATGATTTTGGTCATCCTACACTGTATAATATTAACGCTATTGACGATTTCTCACAATAAAATTCCCCAAAAATATGCAAACTTTTTTTTTCCTGAAATGACTGTTGTAGTATGATTATCAGGTGACCCTTGTTGTGTAGCATTATTTTGGTGAGTATACAGTGTATAATATTAACGCTATTGACGATTTTTCACAATAAAATTCCCCAAAAATATGCAAAACATTTTTTTCCTGAAATAACTGTTGTAGTATGATTATCAGGTGACCCTTGTTGTGTAGCATGATTTTGGTCATCCTACACTGTATAATATTAACACTATTGATGATATTTCACAATAAAATTCCCCAAAAATATGCAAACTTTTTTTTTCGTGAAATGACTGTTGTAGTATGAGTATCAGGTGACCCTTGTTGTGTAGCATGATTTTGGTGAGTATACAGTGTATAATATTAACGCTATTGACGATTTTTCACAATAAAATTCTCCAAAAATATACAAAAACACGTTTCTCTGAAATAACTGTTGTAGTATGATTATCAGGTGACCATTGTTGTGTAGCATGATTTTGGTGAGTATACAGTGTATAATATTAACGCTATTGACGATTTTTCACAATAAAATTCCCCAAAAATATGCAAACTTTTTTTTTTCCTGAAATGACTGTTGTAGTATGATTATCAGGTGACCCTTGTTGTGTAGCATTATTTTGGTGAGTATACAGTGTATAATATTAACGCTATTGACGATTTTTCACAATAAAATTCTCCAAAAATAAACAAAAACATTTTTTTCCTGAAATAACTGTTGTAGTATGATTATCAGGTGACCCTTGTTGTGTAGCATTATTTTGGTGAGTATACAGTGTATAATATTAACGCTATTGACGATTTTTCACAATAAAATTCCCCAAAAATATGCAAAACATTTTTTTCCTGAAATTAATGTTGTAGTATGATTATCAGGTGACCCTTGTTGTGTAGCATGGTTTTGGTGAGTATACAGTGTATAATATTAACGCTATTGACGATTTTTCACAATAAAATTCTCCAAAAATAAACAAAAACACGTTTTTCTGAAATAACTGTTGTAGTATGATTATCAGGTGACCCTTGTTGTGTATCATGATTTTGGTCATCCTACACTGTATAATATTAACACTATTGACGATATTTCAAAATAAAATTCCCCAAATATATGCAAACTTTTTTTTTTCCTGAAATAACTGTTGTAGTATGATTATCAGGTGACCCTTGTTGTGTAGCATTATTTTGGTCATCCTACACTGTATAATATTAACGCTATTGACGATATTTCAGAATAAAATTCCCAAAAATATAAAAACATTTTTTTTTTCCTGAAATAACTGTTGTAGTGTGATTTTCAGGTGACCATTGTTGTGTAGCATGATTTTGGTGAGTATACAGTGTATAATATTAACGCTATTGACGATTTTTCACAATAAAATTCCCCAAAAATATGCAAAACATCTTTTTCCTGAAATATCTGTTGTAGTATGATTATCAGGTGACCATTGTTGTGTAGCATGATTTTGGTGAGTATACAGTGTATAATATTAACGCTATTGAAGATTTTTCACATTAAAATTCTCAAAAAATAAACAAAAACACGTTTTTCTGAAATAACTGTTGTAGTATGATTATCAGGTGACCCTTGTTGTGTAGCATGATTTTGGTGAGTATACAGTGTATAATATTAACGCTATTGACGATTTCTCACAATAAAATTCCCCAAAAATATGCAAACTTTTTTTTTCCTGAAATGACTGTTGTAGTATGATTATCAGGTGACCCTTGTTGTGTAGCATGATTTTGGTGAGTATACATTGTATAATATTAACGCTATTGACGATTTTTCACAATAAAATTCCCCAAAAATATACAAAACATTTTTTTCCTGAAATGAATGTTGTAGTATGATTATCAGGTGACCCTTGTTGTGTATCATGATTTTGGTCATCCTACACTGTATAATATTAACACTATTGACGATATTTCAAAATAAAATTCCCCAAAAATATGCAAACTTTTTTTTTCCTGAAATGACTGTTGTAGTATGATTATCAGGTGACCCTTGTTGTGTAGCATGATTTTGGTGAGTATACAGTGTATAATATTAACGCTATTGACGATTTTTCACAATAAAATTCCCCAAAAATATACAAAACATTTTTTTTCCTGAAATGAATGTTGTAGTATGATTATCAGGTGACCCTTGTTGTGTATCATGATTTTGGTCATCCTACACTGTATAATATTAACACTATTGACGATATTTCAAAATAAAATTCCCCAAAAATATGCAAACTTTTTTTTTTCCTGAAATGACTGTTGTAGTAGGATTATCAGGTGACCATTGTTGTGTAGCATGATTTTGGTGAGTATAGAGTGTATAATATTAACGCTATTGAAGATTTTTCACATTAAAATTCTCAAAAAATAAACAAAAACGCGTTTTTCTGAAATAACTGTTGTAGTATGATTATCAGGTGACCCTTGTTGTGTAGCATGATTTTGGTGAGTATACAGTGTATAATATTAACGCTATTGACGATTTTTCACAATAAAATTCTCCAAAAATAAACAAAAACACGTTTCTCTGAAATAACTGTTGTAGTATGATTATCAGGTGACCATTGTTGTGTAGCATGATTTTGGTGAGTATAGAGTGTATAATATTAACGCTATTGAAGATTTTTCACATTAAAATTCTCAAAAAATAAACAAAAACGCGTTTTTCTGAAATAACTGTTGTAGTATGATTATCAGGTGACCCTTGTTGTGTAGCATGATTTTGGTGAGTATACAGTGTATAATATTAACGCTATTGACGATTTTTCACAATAAAATTCTCCAAAAATAAACAAAAACACGTTTCTCTGAAATAACTGTTGTAGTATGATTATCAGGTGACCATTGTTGTGTAGCATGATTTTGGTGAGTATACAGTGTATAATATTAACGCTATTGAAGATTTTTCACATTAAAATTCTCAAAAAATAAACAAAAACACGTTTTTCTGAAATAACTGTTGTAGTATGATGATCAGGTGACCCTTGTTGTGTAGCATGATTTTGGTGAGTATACAATGTATAATATTAACGCTATTGAAGATTTTTCACATTAAAATTCTCAAAAAAAAAACAAAAACACGTTTTTCTGAAATAACTGTTGTAGTATGATTATCAGGTGACCCTTGTTGTGTAGCATGATTTTGGTGAGTATACAGTGTATAATATTAACGCTATTGACGATTTCTCACAATAAAATTCCCCAAAAATATGCAAACTTTTTTTTTCCTGAAATGACTGTTGTAGTATGATTATCAGGTGACCCTTGTTGTGTAGCATTATTTTGGTGAGTATACAGTGTATAATATTAACGCTATTGACGATTTTTCACAATAAAATTCTCCAAAAATAAACAAAAACATTTTTTTCCTGAAATAACTGTTGTAGTATGATTATCAGGTGACCCTTGTTGTGTAGCATTATTTTGGTGAGTATACAGTGTATAATATTAACGCTATTGACGATTTTTCACAATAAAATTCCCCAAAAATATGCAAAACATTTTTTTCCTGAAATTAATGTTGTAGTATGATTATCAGGTGACCCTTGTTGTGTAGCATGGTTTTGGTGAGTATACAGTGTATAATATTAACGCTATTGACGATTTTTCACAATAAAATTCTCCAAAAATAAACAAAAACACGTTTTTCTGAAATAACTGTTGTAGTATGATTATCAGGTGACCCTTGTTGTGTATCATGATTTTGGTCATCCTACACTGTATAATATTAACACTATTGACGATATTTCAAAATAAAATTCCCCAAAAATATGCAAACTTTTTTTTTTCCTGAAATAACTGTTGTAGTATGATTATCAGGTGACCCTTGTTGTGTAGCATGATTTTGGTGAGTATACAGTGTATAATATTAACGCTATTGACGATTTCTCACAATAAAATTCCCCAAAAATATGCAAAACATTTTTTTCCTGAAATGACTGTTGTAGTATGATTATCAGGTGACCCATTTTTGTGTAGCATGATTTTGGTGAGTATACAGTTTATAATATTAACGCTATTGACGATTTGTCACAATAAAATTCTCCAAAAATAAACAAAAACACGTTTTTCTGAAATAACGGTTGTAGTATGATTATCAGGTGACCCTTGTTGTGTAGCATGATTTTGGTGAGTATACAGTGTATAATATTAACGCTATTGACGATTTTTCACAATAAAATTCCCCAAAAATATGCAAAACATTTTTTTTCCTGAAATGAATGTTGTAGTATGATTATCAGGTGACCCTTGTTGTGTAGCATGATTTTGGTCATCCTACAGTGTATAATATTAACGCTATTGACGATATTTCAAAATAAAATTCCCCAAAAATATGCAAACTTCTTTTTTTCCTGAAATGACTGTTGTAGTATGATTATCAGGTGACCATTGTTGTGTAGCATGATTTTGGTGAGTATACAGTTTATAATATTAACGCTATTGATGATTTTTCACAATAAAATTCCCCAAAAATATGCAATTTTTTTCCCTCCTGAAATAACTGTTGTAGTATGATTATCAGGTGACCCTTGTTGTGTAGCATTATTTTGGTGAGTATACAGTGTATAATATTAACGCTATTGACGATTTTTCACAATAAAATTCTCCAAAAATATGCAAAACATTTTTTTCCTGAAATGAATGTTGTAGTATGATTATCAGGTGACCCTTGTTGTGTAGCATGATTTTGGTAAGTATACAGTGTATAATATTAACGCTATTGACGATTTTTCACAATGAAATTCCCCAAAAATATGCAATTTTTTTCCCTCCTGAAATAACTGTTGTAGTATGATTATCAGGTGACCCTTGTTGTGTAGCATGATTTTGGTCATCCTACACTGTATAATATTAACACTATTGATGATATTTCAATATAAAATTCCCCAAAAATATGCAAACTTTTTTTTTTCCTGAAATGACTGTTGTAGTATGATTATCAGGTGACCCTTGTTGTGAAGCATGATTTTGGTGAGTATACAGTGTATAATATTAACGCTATTGACGATTTCTCACAATAAAATTCCCCAAATATATGCAAAATATTTTTTTCCTGAAATGACTGTTGTAGTATGATTATCAGGTGACCCATTTTTGTGTAGCATGATTTTGGTGAGTATACAGTTTATAATATTAACGCTATTGACGATTTGTCACAATAAAATTCTCCATTAATAAACAAAAACACGTTTTTCTGAAATAACGGTTGTAGTATGATTATCAGGTGACCCTTGTTGTGTAGCATGATTTTGGTGAGTATACAGTGTATAATATTAACGCTATTGACGATTTTTCACAATAAAATTCCCCAAAAATATGCAAAACATTTTTTTTCCTGAAATGAATGTTGTAGTATGATTATCAGGTGACCCTTGTTGTGTAGCATGATTTTGGTCATCCTACAGTTTATAATATTAACGCTATTGACGATATTTCAAGATAAAATTCCCCAAAAATATGCAAACTTTTTTTTTCCTGAAATGACTGTTGTAGTATGATTATCAGGTGACCCTTGTTGTGTAGCATGATTTTGGTGAGTATACAGTGTATAATATTAACGCTATTGACGATCTTTCACATTAAAATTCTCAAAAAATAAACAAAAACACGTTTTTCTGAAATAACTGTTGTAGTATGATTATCAGGTGACCATTGTTGTATAGCATGATTTTGGTCATCCTACACTGTATAATATTAACACTATTGACGATATTTCAATATAAAATTCCCCAAAAATATGCAAACGTTTTTTTCCCTGAAATAACTGTTGTAGTATGATTATCAGGTGACCCTTGTTGTGTAGCATGATTTTGGTGAGTATACAGTGTATAATATTAACGCTATTGAAGATTTTTCACATTAAAATTCTCAAAAAATAAACAAAAACACGTTTTTCTGAAATAACTGTTGTAGTATGATTATCAGGTGACCCTTGTTGTGTAGCATGATTTTGGTGAGTATACAGTGTATAATATTAACGCTATTGACGATTTCTCACAATAAAATTCCCCAAAAATATGCAAACTTTTTTTCCCCCTGAAATAACTGTTGTAGTATGATTATCAGGTGACCATTGTTGTGTAGCATTATTTTGGTGAGTATACAGTGTATAATATTAACGCTATTGACGATTATTCACAATAAAATTCTCAAAAAATAAACAAAAACACGTTTTTCTGAAATAACTGTTGTAGTATGATTATCAGGTGACCCTTGTTGTGTAGCATGATTTTGGTGAGTATACAGTGTATAATATTAACGCTATTGACGATTTCTCACAATAAAATTCCCCAAAAATATGCAAACTTTTTTTCCCCCTGAAATAACTGTTGTAGTATGATTATCAGGTGACCATTTTTGTGTAGCATTATTTTGGTGAGTATACAGTGTATAATATTAACACTATTGACGATTATTCACAATAAAATTCTCCAAAAATAAACAAAAACACGTTTTTCTGAAATAACTGTTGTAGTATGATTATCAGGTGACCCTTGTTGTGTAGCATTATTTTGGTGAGTATACAGTGTATAATATTAACGCTATTGACGATTTTTCACAATAAAATTCCCCAAAAATATGCAAAAAGATTTTTTATGAAATAACTGTTGTAGTGTGATTATCAGGTGACCGTTGGTGTGTGGAGTGAATTTGGTGAGACTACAGTGAATAAAAGTGGAGATATTGAATATTTTTCGTTTTGGTACTGCACTTTGTAGACGGTCCCTAAGCGCTCGCCTCTCCGCCCGCAGTGCATAGAGAGCAATATATTTCCTGCAGCCTGGATGACGACTCGTTTTGGCGAAAATTAGTTTGTAGTCAA
The DNA here is from genome assembly GCF_963691925.1 of Scomber scombrus. Lineage (NCBI taxonomy): Eukaryota > Metazoa > Chordata > Actinopteri > Scombriformes > Scombridae > Scomber > Scomber scombrus. The sequence continues at coordinate 25,343,675 of NC_084981.1, read as the reverse complement.
TAGTCTACCTTACCACGATAGGAAAGAGACATTTTTTTTTATGTTTTAACAATGTTTCGTTTCTGAGCTATTGATCGCTGAAGTTCGAATCTGCCAATCTCTTTCTAACTTTACCCAAGTTACTGGATGACGAGCCGCTATCTCTCGTGAGTAAAGTTACTGATGGCTTTTTTAAGCCTTGGTTTACACTCTTGAGCAGAGCACTGATGCCAATTCAGTTTGTGTGGTTAATTGACTATTTATTTTCTACTCAGCTTTTTTGTGTGTTTTGCTTTTTTTTAATACAGTTTACAATATTGTTTGCACTGATGGCTTTTTAAGCCTTGGTTTACACTCTTGTTGTTCAAGAGCAGAGCACTGATGCCAATTCAGTTTGTGTGGTTAATTGACTATTTATTATTTTGTGTTTATTTAACCCTGTTAAGAATAAACAGGTCAGCTTCTCATTACCAACCATTGTGGATTATTCAAACTAACCTAATTAGGTTGGCTAGTTGTTCTTAAGAGTAAAACCCTTTTCAACATGAGTATAACAATAAAATAAGTAAATATCTTTAATCTTTAATACATGCTTGGATCGGCCGGTATCGGTATCGGCCGATGCTAAAAGCTACAATATCGGTATCGGATCGGAAGTGCAAAAAGCTGGATCGGGACATCCCTAATGGCTATAGTACCCATATGGGTTTGTATGTGTGCTGATGTGTGTAGGACTGCTGTAAGGACTATAAGGACTCTGATTCAGTGGGTTTCATAACCAGTCAAGTTTGAAGTGAAGTTTGGCTCTGAACCTCTGGCAGCTCACAGAGTCTCTGTGCCTACGACGCGTTCAGTCACACCCGGGAGCTGCCGGTTTTTTTTAAAAGGCAGCGATCCCACAGAGCTGCGTAACAACTGGAAAGTGCCTACATGTTTACTTGTTGTAGCCACAGACATGTCTAACTCCTTTAAAAAGCCTGACAGAGAGTTGGAAGTGGGAATAATCTAAGGCAGGTATCACTGTGAACGTGCAGACTTCCTTATCTGCTGCTTTGAACATTTGTGTCCATTGTTTTACCCTCATCTTCTTGTTTTATGCTCAGTGAAATAAACCAGATAATGAAGATGCTGTAGAGCAGAGCCAAGCTTTCTGTAGCTCTGAAGGAGAGACGAGATTCTCACACTTGATGCAGGAACTGACTGAAACAGTGAACTGTACTGTAGCCGGAGGGCCGTGCTGACATAAGCATACAGATCCAAAGTTTGTCCTTGTTAGTGTGATTCAGCCTGTCTGAGGTTTCTGGAGAGTCGGCCTGTGAAGTGTGAAGGCACACTCAGCTGCTCTCGCCTCCATCACTAAATCATCTGTATCGCTGTTAGACTCGTACTTGTTCTCGCCGCCGCTTTAAAAGCTAGCCTCATTTTCTTAAAAGAAGGATTGTCTCTTGAGATCACAATCTTTTCTTTTCTTTTTTGAATTGTGTCTTGTTGGAAATGGCAGCACGATTTTGTTGCAGACCTGATTTGAACATAGACAGTTTGGGCCAAAATAGGAGTTTCCACTTTGGGCTTTCTACAACCTATTTGTGATACAGAAGATACAGTTTGCCTGCAGCTTCTCTCACTAAATTACACTTTTGAAGCATCGCACTAATCAATAAACCATGTTGACACCAAAACGTAGACGGAAGCTGCCTGTGGCTTAGATTTTTGCACTAAATACTCAATGCCGTTAAATATGAATATTATCAGGATCAGGAAGCAAACAGGAAAAAGAGGGTAAATGAACTGTATTCCTGTAAAGGTGAAAGTCTCTTAACGGTATTTGGATGAAATTAAACCAATGAAATTGTTTGAAATTTGCTGCTTTTTAAAAAGTTCCAACTGTAATTTTAACTACATAAATTTGAGGTTTATTCACACATAATTGTTAATACTGCCAATCCTCAGATTCAATAAAAACTTTAAATATCTTGCTGCAAGTTTTCACACCACTGTGATCTATATAATACTGCTAATGCAACATATTGTATGACTAAATCCAATGTTTAATATTTATCTAACATACATGTTTCCCCCTCGTCGTACTAGTTTTCTGGAGGGGAAAATAATAAGAAGAGAGTGATACAAAGACCAACAATAAAAAGGTCCAGTAGTAGCTGATTTACTCCCTTCAAGCCTCCAAATAACCTGTAGCTTATTAGGCTTATTGATCATGAGGCTGGAAGGACTTAAAAGGAGCGCACGGCGAAATTAGATTCAGATAAGAGAGCTTCAACCTGCAAATAGAGTCGTGGTCAATCAACAATAGTTAATTACTCACTTTAAGTTGAAGGATTTAATGCTTTTTTTCTGTTGGTATATCTTTAAGCTTTAGACACCACAAAATGAGGACATGCCCTTGCACTCTTTATCAGTGACATTATTCAAAATAGATGTAAATGTGTGAGATGTAGCCAAAAGTCTCATTTTAATTTGCAGCACCTGAGCAGGTTGATGCTACAAGGCACATTTTTTTTCTATTTTCTATTTATTAAGACTAATAAATAATAGTGGTGGCACTCATTATGTTTTCATTGTAGATTTTGTCAGTAAAATGTCAGAAAATTAAAAAAAAATGACCCTCAGTTTCAAGGCGACTCCGTAAAAGGTGCAGTGTGTACAATTTAGTGTGTTATAAGTAGGTTTTAATTGTTTCATCCCCTGAAAATAAGAGTTGTTGTGTTTTTCTTACCTTACAATGAGCCCTTTAGATCTACATAGGGAGCTGGTCCTCTTCCACGCAGGGCAACACTTTTCTAAAGAAGCCCAGAACAGACAAACCAAACACTGAAAAGGGCTTTTCACCTTTTTTACTGGCCGTCATAGGTTCTCCTACATGCTTGGAAGGAGAAGGGGAGGAGTATTCAGCTGGTTGCAATCTTTAACCTCACTAGATGCCAATAAATCCTGCACACTGGTCCTTTAAAATGTCTCCTTTTCTGTGACCAACAGTCAAAAAAGCCAGAGAAAAACAGAAAATCTTCACATTTCAGAGGTTGGGCAGCACAATTATCCTGTAATAAATAACTAAAAATCATTTGCAGCCAATTTTAAAAGGGACTAAATATTTTTTGTATCTCATTAAGATTTAACATATTATTTTGTTTCCCTAAGAAAAAACAGCCCTTCACCTAAAAACCCACATAAAATCAGATCATAGTCACTTCAGGGGACATTATATATACTTACATTCATTTCCTGGAGACTTACCCAAACCCTAACTTTAATCCGCTTTTTCCTCACTGAGGACACAGCTTTTGTCCTCAATTGGGCAAGCCGATCCCAGTTAATTGGTCTTTAGTCTGAAATTTCTCCCTGAAAGTAGTGAATAAACCCACACACACTTCCAACCACCAGCTGAACACACACACACACACAAACATACGCATGCGCACACACATAGATATATATATATACACTCTCAAAATATCAAAGGAAATTTTCTTTTTTAATCATAAATCATTGGTTTACAAAACTGACAATCGTGTGACAATGATTAGGATGACATTTCAACATCTTGATTGAAAAACTAAGAAAAAATAGAAGCTCTTGCCAGATCACTTGATGTTTGCTCAACGTGAGAGTTTGAGTTTGTGTGTGTGTGTGTGTGTGTGTATGTATGTGTGTGTCTTAGTTTGCCCTTTTCCATCTCAAGACATGTGTCTCTACTTCAGTCCAGTGACAGAGCTGCTGTGAGGCGTTTCTGTAGTGTTGCAGTAAACCACCTGCGACCTCCGTTGGTTTTCCGCACATCATTGCCATGGCGACTAATAAATGGTTGTCACAGCTACTTGGTTTCCGTACTCCTGGAAATCGCCCATCTATCTGTCCGGTTTCTGCCACGGCTGCTCAGTGTCCCCGCAGCGGCGTTTCGCTGCTTTTTTGTTCCGCTTTCTGGGTGTTTCCTAGTGTGGTTGTCATGGTGACCTGTTAAGCACCTGGACAGTCTTGCGGCCGTAGTGCCAGTAGCTGTAGCCCGACACTGTTGTTGTCACTGCTGTAATATACCTGCAATACAATATTACACACGTTTTTATTATTTATATTATATTATATTTACATTAGTTTATTCATTGTCTGTGTTTATTTCTTGAATTTATTGTAATTATTGTGATAAGTAACTGAATTGTGTATATTTGTTGTGTTTGTGAAGCACTTTGTAAACACGTTTTTTTGAAAGTTGTTATATAAATAAAGCTTATTATTATTATTATTTAAAAATGTGTTAATTTCTTCTTTTCAGCGCATATTGATATTATTGTGTTATATGAGGAGCAATCAATTATTCTCCAGTAGTTATTTTCTTTTTCTGATAATTTACAAACTATTAAATATGCTTTTAAACTGTGTTACTAAAATCATATAATGTGCTTTTGCACCCTGCAGTGGTTGAATCAAGCATTGCATAACATAAATGAAAAAATGTGAGGATGTTTTGAACCATAAGTTTAAAATTTCTTTAAAATAAATTTGGTTTAATTTACCTGTAATTTAAGAATTAGAATACAAATAATATTAATTGGCACATTTAATGATAACTGTTTCCCTTTATCACAACTTGTTTACCTGTCACTACTTTTCAATTGCATGACTTTATATATCTATATCTCTATATATCTATATACATATACATATATATAATTTGATGTAGTTATGTATAATTATGGAGTGAATAAACACTGTTATTGTTACGATGTCAAATCTAGCTTCCATGGGTATAAAAGTCAATCCTGATTTTAAGGTTTATGAAAATTCAGTATAAATGTGCAACAAACAGACAGACAATGACAGAGAACAATGCCAGCCGGTGTCATTGGGTTTAACAGTCTGCTGCAGCTTATTTGTATGAAAATGTAGGTTTACTGTAACAATAAAAATGTTTTTCCTGAGTCTGAATTTTTACTCGAGCTCAGTCAGAGCTGTAGAATGAAATGAGTCAGTGCACTTAACCTGAAAAAGCTGCTGGAACAAACCCTATTTATGTGAATGAAACCATTTGCATTTAGAAACCCTCTGCAGAATAAACAGGCTTTTTTTCCCCTTTTTTTCCCTCCTCTTGTTATAACCACTACGCCGAGAACCAAAGTACATTATGGATATTAGGATCAAGTAGTTGAGGCCAGTGTGTGTATCATGTAATGTAGATGTAATATGTGCTGAATGTGGTTTACCATAAGCACTGCAGCAGGATACTGTCTGGAAAATGGAAAACTGGAGCGGCCAGAGAAGCTGCGACCAGAAGAAGCTGGACAGCTGTATTCACCTAAACAAAGACAAATAAATAAATAAAAAACACACACACATTTGAGTCAATGACGTTTTTTTGTGTCCATGTGGTTTATAGTCAAATTTAAAGGGGTTAAAATGTGAAAATAAATGTATGAATAACCTGCACACATTCTTTTTTTGTGGACCCAGCATCACATTTCTGCTTTTAATCCATTTTGAGAGAATATATTAGAGGATTATGGCAAAAATGTCTAAGTGGTGTAACCATAAAAACTTTGTACCAAATAATTCAACTTGCTTAAAAAAAGCGACATTCTCAATAAAACACCATATCAACTAGTTTGGCATGATCTTACATTATTATTTTTTATATTAAATTTAATCTGGGGAATCATGTCAATCAGGAACCATTTCTTTTTTTCTTTAAATGAAGTAATTATTTTAAGTCAACTTAAATACACTGTAGGTGGATAAAATATTTAATATTTATCATCCTTTTGTTGTTACACCATTTGACATTTTCAGGAGCATTCAGTCTTACTTTTGGTTATTAAAAAAGGTGCAAATGACATAAAACCAACAAAAATACAAACTTTGAATTCAATTATAACATTTGCATAGTTTGAAGAAGAAACTATGATTGTGTTTATCTTATATAATGCAGTCTGCCTGTTATTTTTGTAGCTACTGCATCTGGTGGAGCATCATTAGACTCATCATGCAAAGCACAGGTTGTAAAGGGGCATAAATTAAAAAAAAAAAACATGAAAAAAAACGTCACTTTAATTCAGTAATGAACAAAATGTTCAAAATCCAGAGCACAGCGAGCGTGGGCGGTTTGTGTCTCACCTTGCTGAAAAGTGTGGGCTTGAGCTGCGCTGTGGTGTAGCAGGGGTTAAAAAACTTACTGAGGGTCACCTGTAGGAATAAAAGAGAGGAAGAGCTTGTAATGTATTTTAATTTACCTTCATGAATTATAATGCTCATGATAATCCAGAACTTGTTTACCTCTGGCAGCTCATGTACAAAAAACACCTTCAAGTTTCAGTGTTAAAATTTCATTAAATAAAGAAAAATACTAAGTGTCTCACCGGTGGAGGTACAGTCTTATATCTGACCCAGAAGACAGCAGCTATCAAACCGATGTCTCTGAATATCACCAGCGCTGTCAGAGGAGCTGAAACAGAAGGAGAAAAAAAAGTACATGATCTTGTAACATTGTGTAATCATCACTAGAGCAGAGTTGCAAAGTTTTCGGAGCTATTTCGGGAGCCAATAGACAACATTACAAGAGTCCCACTTGGAGCTCTTCAACAGTTTGTATTAATATGAAATTGTCCCGGTTTAATTATTGGTAGAAAAGATGAACAACTGTGTTAGAAAATATCTGATTCTTTGACATAAAGTTGAAGGTAGAAGACTGTGCACATATAAAAAAGTTTAGGTAAAAGTTAATTATGATTCCCAGGGTGCATTTCAGCATGAAAAAGTCAATCACTGCATTTAACGCTGCCAAAAGTGGGCAGAAGATCAAAAGCTTTTAATTTCTGTGTCACTTTTGAGTGAATTTAGCAGCTATGGTGCCACATTTTGTTTACAAATTCAACAACGTGTTTTTTCAAATTCATTACAGCCCTGATTTATACTTCTCCTTGGCATCCTCTCCACAGCAATGGTTAGCTGAGGCTCGAGGGTACTATAATATTTTTAGCCCTCTGCCATGCCAAAATGTGCTTTCTCAGAGAGGTGACGTATTTTAAACTAGCTGCCTTAATATAAACCTTTAAGAACATTAAATTATCTGGGGGAGAGTTTCTAGTTTAAATTATATTGAGGATTATTGATCATGTAAAGAAAAATTTATGAAATGTGAATACAGAATGAGGAACACCTACAAGCAGACTCTTCCACTTTGCATCTTTACTGTGACATTAAATACAAAAAGAAGGAAAAAACACTAAAAGAATTACAGCAACATAACGACTTTTCTATTGTCACTGATCATTACTCATCTTTTTTTCTTAACTCACTGAAATGAGAGTTTATGAGAAAGGGAAAGACACATGCATGCACACAGTGTTATACCTGGTATAATTTCAGCATAGGTGAGACTGACATATAAAATACTGATGAGAATTTTATCCGCCAGCGGGTCGAGAGCACTGCCCAGTGCGGACTTCTGAGTGGGCCACGTTCTGGCAATGTAACCGTCCAACTGAGTGTGAGACAAAAAGACGGACAGAGAGAGAAAGAGAAAAAAAAAGCCTTTAATACATGTTTTTTTTTTATGTCTGAGGAGTAAATATGGCAGATAGAAAGAGAAAGAGACAAAAAACTTTAATATGTGTTTTTTTTTAAAGCCTGAGAAGTAAATGTGGCAAACTTCAAGCCAATAATAACCCATCAGACATTATAATCTGCTTGGAGTCAAAGTCACCGTATGCTCAGTTGTGACGTTAATTTGAGAATAGCAGACTTTGCCACGTAAGGTGAGTTTTCGGGCTCACCAGGATTATTACGGAGGCTTTTGTTAAATCATTTTATAAGCCGACTTGTGATATGGCTTTACGTGAATGAGCCGATTTGTCACTCCTACTAATGTCAAGACAGAAATAAAAGCTAGGAAATGTAAATGAATGTTGGGTAGAGACAGACACCAGTACAAAACCCTCACTTCTAAAACAATTGTCTTAATGTGGGTATTGTGTGTCTAGTTAGGATATCATCTTAAAAAATCAAACATTGTAAACATAAACTGTTAATGGGAGCATAATGGAGACAATAACGTTTGATATATCATTCAATTTGCAATTTGAAGCCTTAGGAAAGTAATCTGAATGGATGAAAATGGACTGAACTCAGTACAACTAGTCTTATCAGTGTACAGGTCTGTGGCTCCAGGATGGAAAAACTACGCAATGAGTGTTTTTAATGGAAAGTGTGCACGTGTATTACTGTACCAAGTCTGTCGCTCCTGCCAGGGCAAATAGAGCCAGACTGAGGTGAAAGTGCTGCTGGATGATCAGATGACCCAGGAATGGAGCCAGAGAAATCCGACACACGCACAACAGGTTGGGGATTGTCCAAGGGTTCTCGTACTGCAGACAAGATGATGAGATACATGGAGGTTTACTTCAGAGAGCAACAAGTCAGCTAATAAATCAGAGACATATAATCACACTGATGTACACCAGCATCAATCTGAGCCCATTTCAGTGATATGTTTCTAGGAGGTATTAATCAACAGAGACAGGGCAGTGCTTCTAATTATTAGAGGGAACTTAAAAGGCTGACATTTTAACACTTAAACACGTTTTCGAAGTTACAGTCTTTTAGTGCCAAGTTCCCTCTTTTTTACTTCCATTGCAGCTCAACAGGGAAACACTAAGAGAAAATTTGATGCTAAAAAGATGTAAATTAGGCAGATATGAGATATAAGATACAAATTAGGCAGATGTGAGATATTAAGATGTAAATTAGTGGCAGATAACCACTTGATATGACTAACTCAGACTGCTGAAGACTCATATAAGCTGCACATTGACTTTTAAATGCATGTATGCACTAAAAGTTGCACTATTGCAAAGAGCTGGGCAATAAATTGATCTTATATTGATATCGTAATATTTTATAGATATCGTCTTAGGTTTTGAATATTGAAATATCGTCATATGGAATAAGTGTCTTTTCCTGCTTTTAAAAGCTGCATTGCAGTAAAAATTTAATTTTCTGAGCTTAACAGACTCTTCTATCATCTGCCTTTATCCACTTAGTCATTATATCCACATTACTGATGATTATTTTATCAAAGATTTCATTGTGTAAATACTTTGTGAAAGCACCAATATTTTTGCAATAAAAATGTTGTGATATTTGATTCTGCCCATATAGCCCAGCCCTACTATTGCAGTATTTATGTTTTTAATAGTTAGTATAAACAGGAGGAATGATTACAGCAAGAAAAACTTACTTCATTTTTTATATGGACACCTGACTGTCTTTTAAACATCTTTTTAACAAGTGTGTTACTGTTTGTTAAGGTCAGTGGTGAACAGTAATTAAGTACATTTACTCAAGTACTCGGGGTCACATTTCAGGTGTCTATGAGTTGTTAACAGCTCCACCAAATAGTGATTTTCCCCTCTAAACTTCTCATGTTTTCATTTCAATAAATGTTCAAATGATCCAATATTTCAGCAAAAATGAAAGATTAGAGAAAAAGTCGGAAACAGATTTGTATATCTATATTTGTTTTTTTCTTCTTTCCTCTCCCATTAATGATCTCATGGCCCCTCCACTTTATCTGCTGACCCTTAGCAGGGGCCCGATGCCTAGGCTTGAAAACCACTGGACTAATCTAACTGTATATAGAGTAAGGGTGTAACGGCACATGTGTTCGTCCCAAACGTTATGGTACAGGATGTTCTGTACAGGGTGAGTTTGACCTCATACCCTGAGCGCTGTTTATTAACTGGGGGATAAACACCTACTGTCCCAAGGCCGACACCTTGAAATGTCCTGAACACACTAAAATTATCAGGAAATAATAAAATACAGGGAGAGGGCAGAGTCTCTGTAGATACATACACACTTCTAGAGGGTCCTAAGTGCTGACTGAGAGGGATAAGCTTTGTATGAGTCTATACATTGTTTATTTTAGGGGGGGGGGACCCTGCATAGCATGCCTTTAATTATCTTAATATCACTATTAATTACACACTTCATACACTGTTTACTCCTGGACAATATTTTGTACATCTCACATCATTCTCTTTAAAACCCATAGCAGCTCTTCTAACTTAGAATATAAACTCACTGGCCTCTTCATTAGGTGACTACCTGTGCAATCCAATTCAATCCAATAACAACTCTGCTTTCAGTTTTTGTTGACATTGACAAAAAAGTGATAATTCTACTTTACGTTTATTACTGAGGTCGCATAGTGGGTGATGGTGGTGTATTAGGGGGCTTTATATTGACTGGTGTTCCTAATATTTTGTCCACTTCATTAACATACCTGAGTATGCAGTATTTATACTATAATGTTGCAGTATTTATACTGTAATGATGTAGTATTGGTACTGTAATGTTGCAGTATTTATACTATAATGTTGCAGTATTTATACTATAATGTTGCAGTATTGGTACTGTAATGTTGCAGTATTGGTACTGTAATGATGTAGTATTGGTACTGTAATGTTGCAGTATTTGTACTGTAATGTTGCAGTATTTGTACTGTAATGTTGCAGTATTGATACTGTAATGATGTGGTATTGGTACTGTAATGATGTAGTATTAGTACTTGTACTGCAGTAAAGTACCAGAGTACCAGAGGACCATAGTACTCCCCCCAGCCCACTCACCAGCTCTTTGAACTTGAACAGTCCTTGTCCCGGTACCGGAGCAGCTTCAGTCCGGTCCTCCTCACGTGGGCTCTCCGGTGTCTCTTTGGGCTTTCCGCTGCAGAGCCCTCGCGCTCCCGGTGACAGCAGTGACCGGATACTAGCCGCCGACCTCTCGTGACCTCCCCGGTACAGGAGTGCGTGTCCGTGCGCGTGCCACGGTGTCGGTTTGAGCTGCTGGAGAATCCCGGACGTGCACGCGACCCGGCTGTCTGTTCCGCTGAGCCTGAAGATCCACGAGCCGCTCACCGAAGGCTGTACGGTCCTTGAGCCTCCGGTGACAGGTGTGTGTCTGTGCCGCCATGACGTGCCCTCGAGACACAACGCACCCGCACTGCGCGCGGACACAAACCAGCGAACATCCCTCCGAAAACACATCATCATAATACTCACGAGCCTCCCGTTACCGACCTGCTGGGCTCGTGCAGCACGTGCCTTTTGTCATTTTGGTGAATTTTCGGTAATGAGACGGTGTCATAGCGAGAGCCAGCAGGCTGCCATGCTGCCGGAAACCGATGTGGTATGCCGTAAACGGTCCGGTGATACATTCACTACAGTCTGAAAACAGATTATCAAGAGATTAAGAGAAACCACATTTCACAAAAGAAACAGAAAGTATCTAAACACATTTCCGCCAATGTGATGGGTGTAAAAAAGACACTGTAAATCAAAAAATAATGACACTTTTTCTAAATAATGACTTAATAACTCAAAATAATGAGAAACTATCTTAAAATAATGAGTTAGTATCTCCAAATAATGACTTGGTATCCCAAAATAGTGACTTAGTAAATCAAAATAATGACTTAGTATCTCACAATAGTGACATAGTATCTCCAAATAATGATTTATCTCAAAATAATGGGAAACTATCTCAAAATAATGACTTAGTGACTCAAAATAATGACACTAATAAGTCATAAAATAAGTCATTATTTTGAGAAGGTTTCTCATTATAATGACTTACATAATTTGTTTTCATCATATTGACGGAAATGGGCTTTCATAAGGAACAGATCAGAAGTGCTCTTTTAACATAGTTTACATCTCAATATTGTAAAAATGACATAATTAACTGTTTTTATATTTTTTTATATTTTATGCATTTCAGAATCAGGTTCATTGCTAAGTAGGTTTACACATACAAGGAATTTTGCTTTGGTGTTAAAATATACACAAAATAATGACATATGACATAAAAATAAAGAAATGTACAATAAAAAAAAAAGTGAAATATATTCAAAGTGAGTTGGCGGGGAGATAGGGGAGTCGGCTACGATCTTACCTGTTCGCCTCAGTGTTTTTATTCCAAATAAAATCCAAAAAAACTTTGTCATTTTCTTGTTTACTTGCATACACAAAACGAAATGCTGTCCCTCCGAGCCCACAGCAGTGCAATAACAACAAAGGATAAAGATACATACAGTATATATATATACAAAAAAAACGTATAAAAGTTTAAATTATAAAAACATGTAAATTCCAAAGAGAAAAAACAACACAAAGTGCTATAATTTACAGGAAAATAAAAATATTTATTTACTCGATTAACACAATTTTTTGTTAAATAATAAAGTGCATTCCATACGAAAAGTTAACGAAAACAGGAGATAAAACTGAACATTTGTGAGAGAACCCAGACAAAAATGAAATGCAAATAATGTTACATTTTTGCTTTTTAGATGACCACACCAAAGCCTGACCAACAGTGAATTCTTGAGAGATAATAATATTTGAGAGTTAAAAATCAACCAAAAATCCCCCAAATATAAAAAAAAAATGTTTTTACATAAAGGCACAGTTTTGAATCGGATCCCTTAGATTTGTTTTTTTTCAAAGAATTATGATTAAGATATTTGGCATTTCTGTACTGCAAGTTTTTGTTTCTTATTTGCCAACACTGATACAATATATCACTGGTGCGCTAATATCTTAGAACAATTCTTACTTTCTTACTCAAAAAACATCTAATTTCACAGTCAATTTTTCACTTAACTACTTACTGATTTAATGAAAATTACGTTACACAATCTGAGCAGCCTGTGTGTCTATTACCTCTTCAGCTGGACACAGTGTCGTCTGCTGGTTGCTGGTTTCGTCACTCAGTGGTTTGGATAGTTGGCTCCCCATCAGTTTTATTTTCTTGTCTATAGAGAGACACCACTGTGCATTGTTCCTCAACACTGACCTTGCTGTGAGCTCTGCAGGTAGAGGTACAGGTGTGCACTCTGAGTCTTTTATAGTTGTCAGTGGTCAGATAGTCTGCAGCTGGTACAGCTTGGATCCTCTCTTCAGCAGGAAACCCTGTTCATTCAGGGAACTCACCAGACCTTGAAAGTCCATCACCTGGAGGGAATAAATCAATGACTAAATAAATGATCACACACACATATGATGATAGTGTTTTTAGTGAATCATCAGGATTTAGTGCATTGATAACAGACCTGAATTATTAAGCAGCTATGTAGTTGGAAGAGACACAGTAACCTGTACTCTACAGACAAGAGGTGAACATTTGTGGGGATGCTACTCCACATTACTTAAAAAGCTTCTTGTAAGCAATAAAAGTGTCGCAGCCAATAAGAACAAAACATGCTCACCATCTGTGATGAGGACCTGAGACAATTGCACTGTTTAATGGAGACATTTAGAGCTGTAAATGGATTGTTGTTGCTACACCAAAATTTCAGCCTGAATGTTCACTTTAATAGTTTATCTTGTCTGCTGCACTGGTTTGTAAATATATTATATGTTTAAACATAATATATTATAACATTTTTTATGTGATTCCATCTCTCTGTCATTTCCTGCCATTTCATTGACTCTTAATGTCTTTTGTTTATAAGTATTAGAGGCCTAAATGTTTTTTCTCAGGTGATCTGCAACCATGTATAATGTGGAGTCTCTATCCTTCAGTAAAACTGATTCAGCATTGTAACATTTTCTTAATTTTCTTGCAGAGCTGGTTGATGGCACCATCTTTTGTCAATCCTGCTGCTCAAGTGTGGTCCTTCATGTTTGTGCCATTCATGTACTGTATGTAAATCTGAGCCTTTTCACCTTTATGTTCACTTTGTCGGCCAGAGATCGAATCGTCTGCAGGTCAAACTCTCTCTGATTGGTCCTGTTGGCATGCGTGTGCAGTGCGTTGACCAGTCGTTTTGCAGCACCGCGTTGGCTCATGCCTGATCCATGCTGAGAGCGCTCAAAGTCCAGATTGCCCAGACCATCTGAATATGTATCAGCCAGACTGCAAAACACAACAACACACAGAGGGAGAGAAAGAGATTTTGTTACTAATATGTGAACAGTTATAAATTCTATAAAAGCTATGCATACTCTTACAAACCTTTTTAGAAAGTATAATTACATGGGTGCTATGTTTTTATTAAATATTTTAAGATTATGCAACAAAGAAATATCAGGACATTATGTAGTTATATGACAACAAAGGAGGAGACAGGCTGAGAAAAAAATTACATTTTCATATGCATGTGTATCAGATAAGAGACTCTGGAAACGTGACTGAATGAATTTTTATGAACTTTAAATTGCGATATACACAAGTAAACACACACACACACACTAGAACTAGACAATGTTATAAAATTGTTACCCCTGCTGATCCAAGTCTCCTATCTACATTTTACTTAAAATAAGTTGCACATAATGATTATTTATCTATGCATTTATTTATTTCTCCTGTAATGTTACCTGTGTTTCATGATCTCTACCACATCCTCAGCATCACTCTTGGTAGCCGTCTCTCTGAGATCCAACCTTGCTCTTGCCTGCATAAAAAACACAATATAACATTTACATAAGTGTGAAATTGGTTTCTTTAGTTAGACACTCATCAAAAGTTTTGTTAAAGAGTAGAGTTACTATCCAATCATGTGTTGAAAGGTGTGACAGGTGAATACACTGAAACGTACCTCAGTTAGTCTGATTAAAGACTCCAGTTGTCGAGTGGTGATGGGCGTGGCGTCAGCAGTGTGTGCCTGAGATCTCAGCGACAGGTAGAAGTCCTGGAGGATTTGTGCCGCTTCAGGAGAAAGTGACGGGTGAACGTACTGACGAGCGTAGCTGATGTACTTCCTTAACAAGCATACTGGAATGGGGTCAGCAATTTCACCTGCAGGGATCTTGAAACAGACACACATAATGCAAACATGTACTTTTTTTTTTTAAACACAAAATGTATACTAAATTTGTTCCGCATGTGTTTGCATTGTCCTTTTTTTACCTGCAAACGTTCAGACAGCGGCATGTCTGATTGCTCTAATAGGATGGAGGTCTCCAGTTCACTGTTGATTCTGGTTACTACAGCGCTGCTGGCCCTGCCTCTGCCGCTTCCTGCCCTGTTTGCCATGACGTGCTCCGACAGGCGGCGGTCATGTGACTCGTCTGGGATGTCCAGCAGGAGGAAGACGACATCGAAGCGAGAGAGCAAAGCTGAGCCCATTCTAAATAAAAGAACGCACAACTGTGAAACACATATTTTCACGGATATTTGCATCTAAACTAACAGAGTGTATCTGTCCAACAAATCTGACTAACAAATTAAACAATCTAGGACATTTTATGACTTTTAAATGAGTGATAAACTGACTGATGCATTAACTACACGTCCTTTAAATCTGCCTACCTACCATCTGCCTGTGGGATCAGCTGAATGACTGATGACTTAACTTACTTCAGATTTTCCGAGACAGTCTTGCCTCTGTTGTAATGCCCTCCGATGGGGTTTGCAGCGGCTAAGACCGAAGTCCTGGCAGGAAGTGAGGAAACTATTCCAGCCTTGGCCAGACTCACAGACTGTTGCTCCATGGCTTCTAACAGAGCCTGCTGCTGGTTGCCCAACTTATCAAACTCATCAATGCAGCACAGACCTAAAAAGAAGAGACAGAGGAGGAAAATGAAAAGAGAAAAAAACATGAGAAAGAGGAAGTGAGAGTACTCACAGTCCTGACAGGCACTGCCTGCTAATACTGTGTGGAAAGCATGAATCTCCAATTCTGTTGATTTCTCAGGTTTCAGATCAAGTGTCTTTTTCATTCCTCTGTGAGTTGAGTTGTTTTTCTGACACATTTGGAACTTTTGAAAACCTGAGACATCAAGAGGCTGTGCTGCACTGGGTGAAAGTAATGAAGAACTTTTTTTTTTTTTTTTAGGATAGACACGTTAACTTTGAAACTAACAAGTAAAAAGCAACTCAACATAAAATCTGTAAAAAAAACTCCAATTCAATTAGTGATACTAAAGCAGGTATCATTTAACGGGCTGTTGGAAGTATATTTAAAGGTTTTTTGGGCTAAGATTGTCATAAATTAGCCACTTCAATAAATGCATACACATTATATATTTATACGCAAGAGAGGCTAAAATCCACTTTCTTACCTTGGTCAGCCAGCACCAAGGCTCCAGCCTCCAGAGCATAATCCCCTGTTCCTGAATCTCTGGATAAACTCACGGTTAATCCTGAAGAAATAAACATTAAATATTCATTTCCCCACATCAATATGCTTCTACAGATCTGCACAATATAATAAATGAGACAGTAGTACTGTAAGATAATTTACCTGTGGTGCTTGTACTGTTGCCACATACATAGATTCCTCTGGGAGCCACATTGCACACTGCCTACACACAGAAAAACACAAACACAGAGCGCTCATACATACATAATATACATGTTAAAATGAAAGTAGTAATGCAAGTCCAAGAATAACATGTCACAGCTTCAAAAAGTGTAAATGAATCAGCACTTCAGGTAAAAGAGTCAAAACAGCGACACTGTTGAATGTGATAATCACTGGCAGAATTGAGTGCTCTATGTTAAGTGTTCATTGAGTGTTACCTGTAACATTTGACTCTTTCCCATGCCTGGGTCTCCCACCATCAAGATGTGAGGGTCTCCTCTGACTGGGACGCTGTTCTTGTCTACATGTTTCTGTCTCCCTCCAAACAATATCAAAGCCAGAGCAGCTTTCACCACCTGGAAGGACACACAAGAGCACAAGATGTAAAACTTAACCTAGACATTAACATTACTAATTAAACTCCATTTGCAAGCGTGTTGTGAACTCACCAGATGGCCATAGATGGCAGGACACATAGAGCTGAAAGATGCAAGCAGAGTGAAGGTGTTACTAATGTTGTTGTGTGTTAGCAGGACTGTGTTTAAGCATAAAGCTGTAATTAATGTTTTTCACACACCAGGCAATACAATTATTGAATGAATGAAACATCACACTTTTCTTTACTCATAGGTGGAAAAAGAAAAACTTTTATCTGAAGAATTAACAGGAAAAAAACTCAAAACAGACAACATAATGTATGTCTTGTGTCTTGTGATTTGTTGATTTCATCTTCAGAGTATATTTGTATGTAGTAACTTTCTTACTGCACTATAAGTCTTAGCAGGTCAGGCTGTGACTGGATCTCCTGGATGGCATAAAGCTCTTTCAGACTGAACTCTTCCCCTCCAGAACGATCTCCAGGTGAACCTCTCGACCCCGGACCTCCTGACTTCGACTGCTGACCTAAACATTCATTCAATCATTCAGGAAATTATACTTCAAATGACTTGTTACATATAAGTCATTCAAGTCCAAATTGATTAAAAAAAGACAATAAAAACCTTTAGTATTGCTGACTGAAGTGGCGTCAATGTAGAGGAGGAACATACATTGATCCTTATTCCCCCTGTAAGTGCCTGCACACAAAACATATATAGTCAAATAGTGTGATTAGTGAATTCTTGTGTTCAGACTTATATTTCACTTACTACCAGGGAAGAGACATTTACTTGTTTGTTTGGTTTAACTTCCTACCCTGGTTAGAATATGTTTAAATACATACCATCACTGGTAACTCGGACTATCCCCGTCACTGTAACAGTGTCTCCAGGGACGCAGCTGTCACACAGGTCAGAGGTCAGGTGACACTCCACGGTGCGAGGGATTCTCCCAGCCTCCCTCTGCTCTCCGCCCATCAACTCCTGCACCCTACAAGGACACAAAAATTAGATTTCAAGTGTGTTGTGGATAATTAATTTTCACCTAATTGTAAAACCAGCTTAATTTTTTACTCAAGGACTGCAGAAGCAGAATATGAAAAATTCATCCTCTGTTTTCATAGTAACATCAACATATCTCTTTCAAAATCTCTGACACAGAAACTAAAGGATTGTGGGTAACAGTTTGCCACTGCTGAAATGTACACAAATATACACACGACTTATTTGTATGTGTGTGTGCGTTTACTTGATTATCTGCGAGTCCACAGTCTGTGTAAGGGGAGAACTCCGGGAGGCGGCGAATGAACGACTGCGACACTCCACCTGGGGACACTATGAGAGAACACATTAGAGTCAACACAGTTTAACAAAGGTTAACAAAATGTGAGTTGGTGGTATCTGTGTATATGCGTGCACACCTTGGTGGGTGTAGCATACTTCCCATGCTGCAGTGGCAGAGACATTGTGTGTGAGCAGGACAGACAAATGAAGGCCAGCCTGGTACACTGAGGTCTAATGTTGCTCACTCTGACCACCGTTCCCCTCACACACACCAGCCGTCCGTACACACTGGCACGCAACATCCGTAAAGGAGTCAGCGGTTCATAGTTATACAGCCTGTAGAGGAGTTACACATATAAAGTCATCTTCATTCACAGTCAGCAGTTGTACAGGTGCGGAGAAAATAACTGGTTTCACTTCTCTGTGTGCTTTACCTTGCACTAATGTGAGGGATGTTGATGATTGGTGTGGCTGCAGGAAGCTCTTCCCCTTGCAGCTCAGCAGCTTGTTTCTCCAAATCTACAGTCAACACCTGAAATCACAAATTATCACTCTGGTATGTAATTTTTCAGTGGAGCGGTCTCTTACTTTGTGTCATCAAAGATTAACATTTCAGTTCTCTTTGATTTGTGACTCATCATCTATTCTCAGGGAGTCCTCATGTGCATTTTTATAAACCCTTCACACACATAATTACTACTCTGACAGCTCACTGTCTGTGTACCTGGTGAATGGCCACTCCCAAACAGTTGAGGATCAGTTCTGGTTGCTCATTCAGCTCTGTGGTTAGTTCAGGAAGCCGTTTACACACTGTGTTATCTCCAGTTAAGTCTGCATAATCCACCAGCACACTTCCCTGACGCTCAATCTCATCCTGTATACAGACAAACACAGAAATGTGTCTTTTTACTTACATAAATCACTCAGAAAACAGTTACAAATCAGGACAAAAATACACGGTATACAGAATGATTATACAGCATTTACTGGCATTGTTACCTACTCCATATCTATGAAGCCCTTGAATATGTACCAAGAAACAGATTGTCTGGTTGTCACAAAGTATGTTGACATGATGGACACTATAGATAAACTATAGCTTAAAAAATTGGACCATTAATAGATTAGTTTCCAAATAATTGCCAATACAATTTAAGGACGTCACATTGTGCTCTGGGAAATAGGGATTGATATGTTTCACCATTTTCTGGAATCTGGAACAAAACTGATTATCCAATAAAGTAAGCCACAGATTCATTGGTAATAAAAAAAAAAGTCTTTAGTTGTTCCAAGATAAACTTAACTTTGTAATATAATGTAAATGTTGTCCTTAAGTACATAAGCTGATATGCTGTTATATTGTTTGGTTAAAGCAGGGTATCTGCACATTTTTTTAAGTACAAATGTAATGACTTTTAAGACCTTTTTAATACCTATTTATGGGAAAAAAATAGTACCATTGCCATGGCCACAATACAAACAAATTAGACTCCTGTATATACAATTATGAGTTTTATTGAGATTGAAAAAGAGGCCAAAAAAAGGGAATGCAATAAGAAACAAAATGATTCCTTTATGTATTTAGTCTGTGTAAAGCTTTTGTCCTCTTTCATAACAAGAAACATTTCAATCAATCAATCAATCAATCAATCTTTATTTGTATAGCGCCAAATCACAACAAGGTCATGTGAGGCACTTTACATATAGAGCAGGTCTAAACCATACTCTTCTGATATTTCTTGTATTAAAAACTGCTCACCAAAAGCAGGAAGTATTTAGATCCTTTACTCTTGTAAAAATACTTGTACCACAGCATACTTCAGTAATAGTATGCATTACCGTATTCAGTGCAGAAAAGTGTCACATGTGACTTGAACTCATATATAATATATTATGAGACATAATAATACAAAAGCAGGATTTTACTGCTGTAGTGGGTTGAAATTGAGCTCATTTTGAAATTATTTATCTAGGACTACAACTAATGATTAGTTTCATTATAGTTCCAACTGCTGATCATTTTTTAACTTTAATTAATAAGTTGATTGGTTGGTTGTGTAAAATAATAGGAAAATAATGCTAATAATGACCATACTATAATGAGAGATGTTAACACCAACATTAAACAAACAGGCAGACTGACCTTGTCATAAAGGTGAATCTTGGAGGCAAAATATTTCTCAAACACTTTGATCTTTTCCACACAGGGCGAGCTCTCTATAAAGCCTGCACATAAGAAGACATGAAACGTCATATAACCATGGTTACTATATGTAAATCATGTCAACATTATGCATTATCATCATCATCATCATCATCATGTGAAACAGATTTATAAACACACTGATACCTTCAGTAAAGTAGAGCATCCATCCTTTGTAGGGACATAATATATCCAGAGTGGACTGACAAAGGACTGAATAGGAAGACAAGGAGTTAGGGTTGTGACACATATTGTTGCAGCGATTCACGTATTTCATTGTAATTAATTTAAATATTGAAAAACATTAGATTTAAAGTGTCTTCAGGTCATATAAAATTAAAGGTTATCTCCTCATTCTCTCCTCTCCACTGAAAAATAGGATTAAAAAGTGGATTAAAAAATAATGATGATAATTTTGTGCATGTTGAACTAACCTCTCGGAGTGCTGGGGGTTTGGCTTACCAATCCTCCTCCACCTCTCCCTCCTCCTCCACCTGCTGATCCTCCTCTCCATGGTCTCCTCCACCCTCCTCCTCCTCCTCTCCATCCACCACCTCCTCCTCCTCCTCTCCATCCACCACCTCCTCCTCCTCCTCCTCCACCGCCACCTCCTCCTCCTCCTCTCCATCCTCCTCCTCCTCCACCACCACCACCACCTCCTCCTCTCCATCCACCACCCCTTCCTCTCCATCCACCACTACCTCCTCCTCCTCCTCCTCCTCCTCTCCATCCTCCACTGCCTCCTCTTGATCCACCACCACTGCTTCCTCTCCATCCACCACTACCACCACCACCTCCTCTTCCTCCACCCCTCCATGAGCCTCTCCTGGAGTCCTCTCCACTCATTCCTTTCCTAAAACAGAGCAAAAACAAGGGATAGAGCAAGGATGGGTAAGAGAAGGAGCATATACAAAAAAAGAGCATGTACAAATTCGTAATTTATTATCTTAAATCTCTTTAGTTAAAAACCTTTATTTTACCACTCAGAGATCAGTGTTGTGGAGTAAGTAGTTACATGTAAGAGCATTACGTCATTTAATAACAAAATAAATGTAACTTTAATCCGTTATAGTTACTGAGAAAAAATTACTAATGAAAATGTTAATGATTACAAAGGAGGTTACATCTGAAGTCAGACCTTTAAGATTTTGCTCAGGAGGGTTTTTATCATTCTTTAATATTTAACATGTTACTGAATACATATATTGCTGTTTTTAATTATTTGAAAACAATATATTTTTTATATTTTACGTGGGCTTATTTGGAGCACACATTAGCTTAAATGTTGTCACAGTACCAATTAAGCCCATGCCAGACTTTTGACTTAAAAAAAAATAATAATTCTTTCAAAACTTCTACATGAACTAATGAATACATTTTCAAATGAGAGATACATCTTGCTTTATAAGAAATGATCTCCCTTATACATCATGTCAGTATCCATGAAAAACACCTGAACTTAGATTTTGGTGCTTAATGGGTACACTTAACCTAATAGCTGAAAACATTGGTTAAAAAATTAGAAAAGGAACCAAAAAGTAATAAGTAATATTACTTTGATTAAGTAATTTAAATAGTTACATTACTTTTTACATTGTAAATAGAGTAATCTGTAACCTATTGAATTTCCAAAATAACCTTCCCAGCCCTGTATCCATGAAAAGTTTACTCCATGTAACAAAGCAAAGAGACAGTTCAACATTAACCTACTTACTCCTCAAATAAACTGTCTTCTCTGGTATTTATCTAAAAAAGTTACTAACTCCATGTAAAAAATGAAGGAATTTAATGTCACTATTAATTTTACTGTATTTGTGCTGACTGGATTAAAGCCTTTAAACAAGAGCTTAAACATGTTGCCATAGAAACCTTTACCATTGAACCTTCCACTAACATTTAGCTGACAACCTGTTAGTGTTAGTTTTATAATGTTAAAGTACGTTTTTACTCAATTAAACCACATTAAAGTAACGTTAGTGTGATACAAACCTTTCGTGTTACCTCAGCGTTGAGAGAAACGGTCTGACGATGATTTAAAGTGGAAAACTAACACAAAACTTTAATAAACAGAGACGTTGTTTTTATTTTGCAGCGTGTCAAAGTTCCCTCCACTAAAGTCAAAGCTTCTTCTTCTTCTGTTATATGAGGAGGCGGCTCCGGCTCTCAAGAGTGTCACCGCCCCCAGAGGACAGCCGACGTTACTGCAGGTAATAATAGCACATAACCCTGAAACCTCTAAAAAGAAATGTAATAAATAAATAAATAAATAAATAAATAAATAAATACATAAATAAATAAATAAATAAATAAATAAATAAATAAATAAATAAATAAATAAATAAATAAATAAATAAATAAATAAATAATAATAATAATAACCACAAACAAAAAACAAAAAAAAACTATATAATATAAAAATATGCTTAACCTTGCTGGTTGCTGCTTTTATGCTCTTATTTTTATGATGTTTGTGTGTACCTAATTTAGTATACATTTGAGGTCATCAGGTAATGCAGCAGACTATTAATCTGTCAGGTAGAAGAAACTTTGAGGAAGAGGATGTGAGTCTATGCAGGTTTGAATGACAAATACAACCTTAGATTAAAGAACAACTTCAAATATTTGCTATTATTTTGCTTTTTTTCCTCTACATAATGAGAAGAACCTTCACAGAAAAAGACACATTTATACTCTGCTGCCGTCTTCTGGACATTTCATGTCATTACATTTTTAAATCTTATATATATCTTCACAGGCTAACACAGCTCTGCTTTTGGTTTCAAGACCCCACACAATAACCTGACATCAAATACATACATATGCCTTTTTCTTAACCTTAACTTTCTGAACTTTTTCCTTTTAACCCCAACCCTTTTCTTTCCCTGCATCCTCACTGTCTCTCTCTCTCCCTTTTTAAAGCTTCCTGTCTTTTCTTTTAACACACCACAAACCTCCAATGGTTCAACTTGCAACTCTTATGCCATATCAACCTGTCATAAACCTGAAAATGACTGCATACAAACACACACACATAAGCACTTATTAACTCTTGAGTTCTGAATTTACAAAAATACACACTGACAGTGAAGCACAGGCTCTTCTTTTCCCCTTAAACAGGATAAACTGCTGACAGACTGCACACACTGGCATTCATTATATTTCTTATTTATCTCCGTTCATCTCTTCATCAAATGTTATTAACTGTCCGATTACACTTAAACCAAACTTAAGTGTGACTTTTTGTGTGTTAAATATAATCCAATATATTATGATTGAGCATCTAAAACAGAAAGTGCAAACGCTCTAAAACTGAAACAAAGATAGATGTACGAGAGCACACAGTCATACACTCTCTCAGGGGAGTGGTTTGGAGGGGACAGGAAAGACGGAGCGAACAAGGAGGAAAAATCAATACCTGAACTACTGTGGCCTGGAGTAGTTAGTGGTAATAGCAAAGGGCCGAGAGGGATGGACACACACACACACACACACACACACACACACACAGGAAAAGGGAGACAGATAGTGAAACGGGTTGTTGGTAAGGTCAAAAGCAGCCCCTGTGAGAGAAGCAGACAAAGAAATCAAGACAGAGTGAGAGAAAGAGATATGTCCCCTAATTCTGCCCTATTATTATCTTCATAACACTGGGAATCGAAACAATGCTTCATCCTCTCATCCCACCTCTTCACACACTTACTGATTTGATCTTTGTGATGACCAACCGGTGCTTCGTATAGAGAGATGTAGAAAACAAAAGGCCCTAGAGGGGAGCTGGCAATCACCACAGAGAGATGGGGCACACAGATGATGAGAAGTGGTGCCATTCAGAGAGGCATTTAATCTCCACTTGATCAGTCAACAGCAATCTTCTCCCAAAAATCGATGCAAATTCAAAGCGATTTAGAGATCATTTTTCAACACAGTTTTTATTTTTTTTAATCAGCTGGCGTTCGGGACCCCAAGCAGATGGTGAGTCACTGCTGCTAGGTTGTGACACAACAGGAGTATCGACATGTTTTAAATTAGTATGGGTGTCGGGGTGAGAGACTTCATTTCTTATGTGTGTGCAGAGGAGGGGACAAGTTGGCGTAAGGTCAAACTGAATTATTTTCACAGCAGCGATTCCTCTGTTTTGGAAGTTCTGCTTCTTTCCCGAGCTGTTTGGAGATGTGTCCACTCGAAGATTCAATCAGATTCTCACCTCGAGTGTAAGATTTCATAGTGCTAACCGACAGCGTCACTATGCATTTTTTTCCTGACTTAAATTTCATGTTTAAAGTGTTAGTATCACATTGTACATGGACCATAATCTCTAGTGGCCACACAATAGCAGAACAACTAAGAAAAAAGGATGAAAAAATGGCAAAAAAGGAAGTTTATTCATTATCATCTTTTGACTTTATATCTGTTATGTAATTAAAGACATTTCTGGAGTGTACATGTCCACAATATACTAAAATAATCATGTTTTAAGATGATTAACTTCCAGTTTTTGTTGGTATTTTCTGTAACTAACAGTCTGTTGTTTGTTTGTTTGTGCTAATTCATCACCCACTGGGTGTTATGGTTGAATAAAACTCCTGAATGCAATAAGATGTGGAGTGCAATATCCTATAGCAATGGGTACAAGATGACTCCCCACAAGTATTGCAATGCACAGCAATCAATTATGGCTCCAGGAGACCAGCACAGGTCGATAGGTGCAGCCAGGCAGCTGTCACCTGTTTGCTGCAAAGAGAAATTAAGCTGCCAACCCTTTTTCTTTTTCATTGTTTTTAACGCCTTTCTCTGTTGCAAACCGTGTGTGGAAATATACTGGAAGGACGTGTTGAGATTGTACGGAAAATACAGTCAAACATGATTAAACTCCTAGAACAAAGTCTGATAGTAGAAGTGTAGGAACAGGTGTGAGCTGGGAGGTCTGATGAAAAAGAGACGTGATGCCTGGAGGGAGAAATTCTGTCAGTCAGTGTTTCTTCTGCTGTATTCCTTGATCAATATTAGTATTGGTAGCTATATTATCTAACACATTCAAGTGATGACAGAGCAGTTATGATGGCGGCCAAACCTGCCATCTTCTTTATGATGCCTGGTGATAATAGCAGCTCCAATAAAGCTGCATTAATCAGATTTTTTATATTAAAAATGGATTAAATGACTGTATGTAATGTGAAAGTAGCTGCTTGCAGTGATGAACTCAGACAGAATTATCACCAGACTTTACAGTTCCCCCCTCAGCTCTTATGGTGCATTATAGTGTCTCTTAGTCGCTCATATTTTTGGCTCATATTACAGTTTTATGGCACGGAGAGCAAACGAGAGCTAAAAGTTGAATGGATATTGGAATTGCTTTCATCAGGTGACTGAAAATATGACTTTAAATGAATGATAATGTAGCTCCATGTCTGCTGGATGTGTGAATAAGCAACTATTTCCAACTTACAAAAAAACAAGTTTCAATACATCAGTGTTGTGTTTACAGCATGTTTTCACCATTCCCAAATAACTGAAAATGAGTTGAAGCCGCTACGTGTAGCATCTCTCATATCATTCTTGTAGTATAAACGTCTCCAAGCAGAAATATGAGTCAATCACAGTAAAAATTGGTAAAATGAGTGGGACTATCTGTCTGACTACCACTGGGGGGCGCCAAAGTCAAACATATTTAAATCTTACACAGTGACTTTAACTTTCCCACAATGTTTCATCTTCACTTTACGTCTATATACAGTGAAAAGAACAAGACACCACATGTAAATAAAACAGCTGGATAACTGTTTAGCAGAGTGAGGCTAGAGGTTTCTTTTTCTGGCACTACACCACATAGAGGACATTAGTTTAAAACAGTTAAAACCAGGGTATTCCCCAAAATGGTCAACCCAAAAATTCAACCTAATCCCAATGCAAAAATGCAAGAAAACAAGTGTGTTGCCATTTAGACAGCTGTCCTCGATCAACAGCCCACTCCACACTTGTATCTTACACAGCACACACACACACACACACACACACACACACACACACACACACACACACACACACACACACACACACACACACACACACACACACACACCACCAAATAAACTTGAAAACACCCTCCACAAAAGTAAGAATCCCGACTCAACCCACACACACAATCAGGAAGAAGCTGCTCTGGCAATTTGCCATCGTGCCCTGCTGACATTTCTCTCTTCTGCAGGCCACCAGACTACAATTACAGATGGAGCAATTATCTGAGAGTTACACAGGTATGCATGGAGACACCTGCAGTAACACTGAAACCTGCCCCCTGTGGCCCTCACTGAGCTGCAGCTCTCTGACGGGACTGTCCAACCCCAGTCTCACAGCACAATGTGTAATAGCTACGTTGGTCCACAAGACAAAAAACATATTAGTTTCACAAGATGATGTCAAGGATCGCACAAACTAGTTTTTTTTTCATTTCCCTCCAGTCCTCTGCAATTTCAACACGAAATTACACTGATGACACTTCTTTGCTCTTTACTTTTCTCTCGATGCCTGTGTGACGCATAATCATGTCTCTTTTTTACTCTGAGTGAAAAAGAGCAATTAACACATTTTATGGCCTCTGTCTTCTCCTCACCTCCTGTGGCTCTTTCTGTCTCTCAGCGATG
Organism: Scomber scombrus; assembly: GCF_963691925.1. Classification (NCBI taxonomy): domain Eukaryota; kingdom Metazoa; phylum Chordata; class Actinopteri; order Scombriformes; family Scombridae; genus Scomber; species Scomber scombrus. Next base: position 25,316,876 of record NC_084981.1, on the reverse strand, counting down.
CGAAAGGCCAGATGAATCTGTGACAGTTGTTTTTTCTTTCTTATTTTGCATTTTTCTATCACCGCCCTTCATTCCTCGTCTTACACACAGATAGACACACAAATGTAAACTGTGCATACTGATACAGTCGCAAATGCACGACATAACCTGTGACCCACACACACATATTGACACACAGAGAGCTGTTTTTAAAAGAAAATTGAACGTTAAACATGTCTGTGCAAAGACTTGGTTACATTTCAGTTAAACATCTTTATTAACACACTTTCTGAGATTGTGTATGTGTGCGGGTGTGTGTATATGTGTGTTTATGGGTGTCTTATGAGTGCATAACAACTCTGAACCCCAGTGGGTCTGTTTCTTCATCTCAACTAATTTGAGTTTTTACTGCATTCTAATGGCCTAATATGAAAGACAGGCACAGATAAAGTTCTTCTAGTCGTATTTTGTGTGTGTGTGTGTGTCTGGATGAATGTGCGCGTGTCAACTTAGCAAAAGAGCTTCTCTCAAATAATCAGTTTCATGCAGTGCGGATAGATTGGTTTTAACTGAAGATGTGAAATGAGCCCCCGCTAAACTCATTCAATTAGATTTTTACATTTCCCAAAAGGCAACAATTAGTTCACTCCAATTGCCACTTTACAGGATCCAGATTACAACTGCAGAACTAAAATGAAATGTTTAATTAGCTGTTGTATAGATTTGGGGGAGGAAATGTAAACATGTTACTCAACATAATTGTAATGAGATTGATATTCTTTGCAGACGTTGAATTGAATTCTTTGTCTGAGAAAACATCTTTACTAGACAATAACATATGTGCTGGAGGACTTTTATTTCAAAAGCTTAACTAAGTAAAAAACTTGTACATTCATGCTTCACAAAATTGAATTTAAGGTTGACTTTCTTGTTTAGAACAAAGCTGTATGTGATCATTATGTATGTGATGTTAGCTGTTGTTAAAAATCACAGCTGTTTCTAATCCCAAATGCTAAAGCTAGTATAACTCTAGGCTATCTGCTTAGTTCTATAAATTCACAACAGAGCAACTATCCTGAAGCAGCCCATATAAATTTAAAGGCACTTCTCCTAAAATTTGAATGATATGTCAAATGTGCTACTCTAAACCATGGAAAATACACAAGAAAGGGTTAATTCAAACATTAAGAACAGTTTAAGGTCAACAACACAACACATAGGCCAGTCATATCACCTACATATACTCTTAACCCCAGCATGCACACCCACAAGAGCAACCCCACAACAACGACTGCCCCAGGCCAAGGGATCCAATCTTTGCAAAGTATGAAAATTGCAGAATACGAAGTCCAATTTTTCAATAAGACACACCACTTTTCTAGCTTATTTTTTGCTCACCATTCACAGTCAAGTCTTCTGAGCTTCCTGTGGACGTCAAACTTGAGATAATTGACTTGCAACTTGATTCAGATTTTAAGGACACATTTTATAAGTATCTCTTACCATAGTTACCCCAAACTGACAGTCCTGTCTGAAACAATTATGTACATTTGGGGCGATTTATTTAATCCTTTATTTAAAGGCATCTCAGGCTGTTCATCTGATTTTTGAATACATGGTTTATTATAATAAAGTCATAATATATATAATAAAGCCCACATGAGATCAAACATGGCTGTCTATGGCCCTTGAACTAAAATGAGTTTGACACCCCTGCTCTACACCATCTACACTCATGACTGTGCCCCAACTCATTCTACCAACAGCAATCATCAAGTTTACAGATAATACAACTGTAGTTAGACTTATCTCAGGAGAGGACACGACAGTCTACAGGGATGAAGTTCATAGACTGACAGTGTGGTTTTCAGAGTACATCTCGTCCTTAACTCTTCAAAAACAAAATAACTCATAATAGACCTCCAGAAGAACAGCGCAGACCCTGACTCACTACACATCAATGTGGACTGAGTGGAAAAAGTTCCTGCTTGCAGCTTCCTGGGTATGCACATCGCTGAAGATCTCTCCTGGACTACCAAAACCACCAAAGTAGTCAAGAGGGCACAGCAGCGGCTCCACTTCCTGAAGATCCTCACGAAAACCAAACTGCAGGAGAGGCTGCTGGTGTCTTTGTTTATCACCTCTCCGTTTATTTAGATGTCTAAATCTGAGATAGATTTCATATTGTTATAACGTCAGAGATTTTTAAATCAATCAAAAATTCAATTTCTCTTACAATGGGAATAATGCTTTCTGCACTGATATGGTATAAAAGCTTAATAAAGCTATAAAACTATGACTGATCTTTCTTCAACATCATTATTATTAATTGGTTTGATCACTCCCAGTGAAGAGGTGTATCATTCAGGAAAAACAACTGCATATTTTAGCTTCTGAATATAATGACAAGCCAAGGATTTCACCCTAAATCAACTAAAACCAGAAAAATGCATGTAAGAAATAAGAATGTAACATGAAAAATGTGAGTAAGAGTTTTAGGAAGAATAGACTCATGTTAAAAAGGGGAAAAAAGCCTCTTGCTCACTCTAAGCTTATTATGAGCGCATGGATGTGACAAAGTTTGTATGGTTTCTGAGGATAATCCTTTCATTTCTCTCTGTAGGTGTCAGGTGATTGACACTAAGCAGAGCGTAACTTAATCCACACACCGATATGAACCAACTGTACATCGGCACATTGGAATAATGATGAAACAGAAACTCTGACAAAAATAAATTAGTACTTGGTGTTTGGTGCAATGGATTACCGAGCTCAGTCAATTTTCATTCGGTGGAAGTTGTTTTTCACACTTTACGAGAATAAATGACTTCTTCTGAAGCTAAAAGAAATGAATGAATTGTTTCACCTGCACTGACTGTACTGACAACAGCAGGATGAAAATAAAGGGAAGGAGCAACCTGGACAATCGCTACAAACCTTGAATCACAAAGCAAACGTTTATTAAATGGTCTTTACACAGAAGTCAGACAATATCATGAATAAATAACATTTAAAAAAGTCTATATTAAAGTGTTATCCTCTCAGGTCACAGCCCAAATCTTCCTAATTGGCTGATTCATAAAAATCATCACATGAGCTGCGATCAAAAACGCTAATCACATTTTCTAATTACGACTAATCTGAAATGTCTGTAATTAATACACCAATTTAGTCAGAATTATGCTATTATTGTAAAATGAGTGATGAGAGGCAAAGAGCTGTAATGTAATGGATTCATTTATAGCATGTGTGTATGTGTCGATTTATTCGTCACATTGAGAGGACTCACTTCCCATCTGGAGACAAAAATCCTGTCCTAACAATGTTAGGAGTTAAAAACTGAGATGTCTGTTACTCCAGATAATCCGTATACTTTCCTAAACAGTTTTTACACCTTTGTTTAAATTAGTTTCTATAACTGCATGAAAACTATTGACAGATTATAATGTGGGTGAATTAACCTTTTAAAAATTGGGTTTAGGGTAAAGGCAAACCCAGGGTTGGGATTTGGAAATGTAATATTACAGATTACTGATTACCTTATTTAAAACTTAATAAGTATTGTAACTATTTCAATTACTTCATATAAGTAATGTAACTTTTTATTTTTTTATTACTATTCTAATTTTCTAACTAATGTTTTCAGCTGTTGGGGTAAGTTCAGGTGTTTTTCATGGATACTGACATGATTTATAAAGGAGATAATTTTATTATAAAGCAACATTTATCTCTCATTTGAAAATGTATTCATTAGTTCATGTAGATTTTGGAATATAAAATAAAGATATTTGATGAAAAAAGTCAAAAGTCTGGCATGGAGCTTAATTGGTACTGTGACACCATTTAAGCCCATGTGTGCTCCAAATAAGCCCTGTAACGAATAACAGTTACATGTCTTTTTACATTAAATTACATTACAACTAAATTACATGTAACTAGATACATCCCAACACTGGGTAAAACATATGACTAAGGTAAGATTAAGGACTTGAAAGGAAGTCAATACACCATCTTTCAAATTCAGGACTGAATGTTTGTGTGTGTTTTAATAGATGCTGTTTCAAGTCATCTAACGAGGACCAAAAGCCAAGAAATGTCACTGAAAGTCAAAATAATGAAACACCAGACACAATGACAGTTTGTTTCAAAATGTAGAGGAAATGTAGAAACTATGAAGCTGTGAGCCACAAAGAAACACACATAAAAAGGAGTGTGGTCATTCAGGGTCCGACAGTCAGTCAGTCAGTCCACTTGTTCATTCACACCTGCTCACCTATTATATGAAAGCATTCATCACTCCAGAAACAGCTCACATTTTCGTGACATAGCAATCTCAATTTAAACGTCCATTTACTAGTTTTTTTTTAGGAGCTTTGGTCATTTATCATCATCATCATCATCATTGCAGTTTTATCATTAGAAGCGGTTGAAAGCACTGAAAATGTTAGAAAGTGGACCTTGACTTCTGTTGTCACGTACAGTTTAAAAGGTGAATTATGAACTCCAGTGAAGTAAGTCTGTGTTCATGATTTTAAAAAACACAGTATTATAATAAGGTATCAGAGCACATAATAAAAAGAGGAGGTATATGTTAAAGCTAAGGAACCAAATCAAAGGCAATGATAATAAAATGATTCAATTTTCTGTCATTTTGGAGATAATCTCTTTATCCATTTTAACTGATGCTTCAGTTGATGTTGGGTAAAAACCTGCGTATCTCATGATCTATAATATAGATTTGTCAAATGTGTAACTAAGATATTAATAAATACCTTCTGCATTGCTTGGCTGCTGAAGAGATTTAAAGTCTGCTATGCTAAGCTTCGCTGCTACATTGATTTCTTTGCTGCAAGCTCTTATCTTCTGGTAATAAAAACATGTTTGTATTTATAGTATGTTTGCCCACGCCAACACAATATTTTAAACCCAAACACTGGAGCTGTATGACAGCTGTACTGACAGCACAGATGATTACTTGAGGTGGAAAGTAATCTGGTTTCTGGTGCAGTACATACTGCTGTGTATAGTATCTCTTACAGCCTAGGAATTAAAATTATGTCATATTGGATTTGGACCCTAAATTTCTAAGTCTAAGCAAGCAGTGCACCCTATAGGAAGCAAGTTTTACTTCTGTAATTATGATCTTTTCCAAACCATAACCATGTGTTTTAGATCACTACCACTAACCATACCTTAACCTTGCCATAACCAGCATTCTTTCTAACCTACATCATATCATTGCTATGCTCAGATACTGCAGAAAGCAAGAATTAAAGAAGTTTCGTCAAGGAACATAATCCGAGGTTTTGCAGAATCATTCGACATTGTCATCACTGTCTGGTGAAAGGGCTGATTTATAAACATAAAGAGACTACAGCGGGAAATTAACTGTGACACTCAAAAAACAAACAAATGACACAGCGGCTGAGATAGTTACTGTAGCTGCCCCTGTCTAATGCCAGTAACATTAGAGCTAGTCTGTCCTAGACGGTGTATGACATTTGTTTGACTGAATAAAACGCTACATTTATATACCGGGAAGTGGTCGGCTGGATGGCAGGTGTACAAAATGCAGGACACTGGCATCGGAGACTGAGAGTGACCTCTTGAGTGCTGTGTGTGGTTAGGTTTAGGCAATAAAAACACTTTGGTTAAGGGTAGTGAAAATATGTGGTTTCACTTAAATGCTATTAAACATGTCCAGATTCAAGTCTTCTTTCTGTGTAACCAAGAGAAAGATATTTCCCTAACTTACACTAGTAGTAGTTACAATGAGTAGACATTGTACTGCATTGTCACTGAGTTCAGTATCAACATTTTTGCATGAAAAATGCGATTTGGCCAGCATTAGATTTCCTGCAAACATGCAACTTCTAACAACAGGTATGCTTTAACTGTTATGCTATAATTTCAATTTTTCTTTTTAATCCTTTGTGCCGTAATAATTGTCCTTTACCATAAAATTGCCATACAAGGATATCTCTTTTTACTGTGAGGCAATCCTGCCTAGGCTGCACATCATCCTCCATGTTGCTTAGTGTATGTGTGTATCCATCTGTGTGAGAGAGAGAGAGAGAGAAAAGAAGAAGGAGGTGCTTCTTTTTCCAAGGAGCCATTTGTATGTCTGTAAGAGTGACTGAATACACTCTGCGTGTGAGCGTGTGTGTGTGTGTATTTGTGTTGTGATTTCTAGAGGCCCTCTCTTGTCTCTTTCTTGACGGTCTAAACTTGCCAGCTGCTGCACTTTGGCGATGAAAGCCTTTCTTAAAACAAACACCAACTGCAAACTATTTCTGCCTCTGGAAACCATGCTGCCTGTTAGTTGGAGGTAAACACATCGTGGGTGTTTTGTACAAGGAACAAATAACAGATTTCTCTGCTTAGGGCATTGAAAGCAGCTGGATATTTTTTTTCGTCTCGGTGACAGACGCAGCCTTTTTTTTTTTGTTTGTCTGCAGGAATGAAAAGAATAGCATTGTGACACTCACTGACTGCATCTGATTCCACTAACCCCTTCTTACCATTAAAAACACTAGCCGCTAATAGCCTCCATCTGTGCCAACTCACCAGGTCAGGAAGTCCTCAAGGGATCAGTATGTGTGCGCAAGGGTGAAAACGGTTGCCTTTTGATCCCGGGGATTAGAGGGTAACAGCGCTGCCACCTTCAGGGACCTCCTTCATTACAATAGAGGAGGATAGATGCTGGTTAATGAGCCCGTGGACAAGCACTGACCCTCGGCCTTTACCTGTAGAGTCCTCTGTTTTCACCGATGCTAAGTGAAGAGGAAAGTGACGGCGTGGTTTACTTCTCAAGCACAGATTTCAGTTAAAGCTGCGGAGAGACATGATTCTAATAAGTATTGCATGTTTCGTGACATTGTATGATAGGTTTTTAATTTTAATTTAATGTAAATATGAGTTATTCTATGTGTTGGCTGCTGTGACTAAGTGTGAAGGGAGTAGGAGTTGTGTTGGTAAGTCCGCTGCACATTTCCTCAGATTTCAGTTTTAGTCAGAGAGTAGTGTTGTTTGTTAGTTAGGATTTAAATAACGATAATGATGCTGCAAGTTATCTGAAGGCGCTGCACACTCACGCAGGTGTTTTTAATTTCCCATGGCTAATTAGACCTCTAGTCAGGTGGAAGTTGGGAGAAGGGGATTGCATGATGTCATGAAAATTCATGTACTGATAGGAATGATAACGATGCAAGTTGTCCCGCCCTAATGGGTGCAACAGACTCAACAGAAGATGTCCATAAAGAGCAGTCTACACAGCGGCTAATCAGGCATGATAATTAAAAAACGCCCAGTTAGATGGATTATGGGTGTGTGTGGACTTTAAGTAAATTGAGTTTTGGATGTTACTGCTTTGTGGAAAGCAGCAGGAACCGAGTTAAAATGAGGACGTACTTGATAACTACATGATAAGTATGACGTCTCCCATTGGTTTGCATTGGAGCCAATTGCCCAAAGTTGCTGCTAATATGGTCACCGCCATCCTTTCACGCTCTGGAAACATGCCCCGCTATCTCAAACTGAATCTTATTAGTAACAGCGAGCGGTGCATACTTTAGGCTAACATTAACTATGTGAGCTAAATTGTGCTAGAAGAGCAGGTATCATATTCAAGTAACATTAAACTTAGTGAAATATTAGTCTGATTCAATGCAAGTCATGGAGTCAACTGTTAATCAGCGACCACATGGCAGACATCAAAGCTACTAGAAGTCCTCAAATCTTATTAATGGAGCAATTATTCCCAAAAATGACAACCAGTACATTAGTGATCGAGACCAACAAAGACTCAAAGTGGTGGTATAGTTGCAGATTGATTTAGCATATAGGTGACTTCATATAGCTGGTATTATAATAAAAAAAATAGTTATCTGTGTGCTGATAATGCACAAAAGAAAGAAAAGAAGAGGAGAAAAACAAACAAATAAAAGAAACATAAGATGTGACTCTTCCTGTATACATTCATTGTAATTCCAACAGCCAGCACCTGAATAAAAAGCAGACAGTGCTTCTGTGAGAACAGCCTTTTAAATTCATAAAAATAGGTATTATGTGTATGTTTTTCCCCCAGTGTCAGAAGTATTTGTTTCAGGACCTGGGCTTTGTGTTTGAGACAACACTGCAGAAGTCCAAAGAGAAGAGACATTTTTTAAAAAGCATTGTTTTCTGAATTCTCTTGAGCATTAGAAAGTTTTTTAGAATTAATACAAAGTTTCTCTGGGTTGAATTTTTAAACTTTAGTGAACTGATTTGCACCCAAGAACAATACCTCTACAGACTTTTATATATTATATTTTATATTATATTTTTTATAGTTATTTACTTACTTTACTTCAACCCACAGTTTCTTTTAATGTGTGTGCATGTGAGTGAATGGGTACAGTTTTCCTTTTAAAGAGAGACAACTCATTTCTTTATATGTTATATTAATATGTGTAAGTGGCAGAATGATTAATGTCTTATTTCTAGCTTGCACCCAAGTTGTATTTTCGACCACTGATATTTATTAATCAAGTGACATCATGTCCTTAAGTGAATGGTAATTATATTATATTTTGACCAATTTTGATATTTCTCTATTCTTTCTATTGGCTGACAGGTAAACGCCCATTATTAGTATTAACCCTGACATACTGTTCATATTCTGACTCATAATTAGTCTCTACACTTATTCACAGTTTGTCAGTTGTTTGTATGTTAACATGCAATGACAATAAAGGCATACTATTCTATTTAACTATGAATAAGGACTGAAACATGCAGCCTATACATACAATCATTAATCTGGGCACACAACTTGCTATTTTGTGTGTCATTTGCACTTTAACTGCATAAACACAGTAAAATTAATATAACATATGCACACATAAGATATTTGTACAGCAGATGAAGCTCTAACACCTGCAATATGAGAGCTGTTAAATCCATCAAATTGAGATTATGATAATGTATAACACCTACATGCCAAACTTTATCAGCAGGTAATGAAAGCCTCGGGCGTTTGCCTGAAGTAAGATTTAATTCACAAATTCATTAAAAGACTCTAAGGCACAACTCTGTTTGTCATGTTTGAAGCCACATCAGAAGTTATCTCAGGGCACTTTTCACAGAGGGCAGTTCTAAACTGTACTCTTTAATTTACAGAAACCCAATGTTCCCCCATGAGCAGCACATGGTGACAGCAGCAAGGAAAAACTCCACTTTAATGGGAAGAAACCTCAAGCACAGTTCTAGATCTGCAGCCATCTGCCTCGACGGGTTGGATTGAGAGAGAAAGAAGGAAGATTAGAGAGGGAAGAAAGAACAATAATAATAATAATAGACATATGACTAATAATATTAATTGCCATGGGTGTCACATTAAGAACATGTTGTATAGTATTAAACCCAACAATGCTTCTAAACCCCCTTATTTCCCAGTTCCAAGTTTCAAGTACCAAGTTTCCAAAGTTAATATTGAAGTTTTGAAACCCATCACAGTTCAGCTCACAGTTGAATTTTTAAGACACGAAGAGTGAACTTTGGGTGACAACTGGGATTTAGGGGCTGCTGGTGAGTGCTGTAACAAAATCAGTGAGTGTACTGTTGAATAAAAACTGTGCAGTGTACCTTGATTTGAATAAATGTCAGGCTTGTCTTGCAAACTGATGCTTGTTTAAACCGTAGTAAGGGTGCAAATCATCAACTGAAACGATGGAAAGATGTGTGTGCACTAAGATGAGGGCCTGATATCTGTACCAACTCTCATAAACTGAGGCTTTGATATTAGGAAATTTGAAATAGGACATTTTCTGCAGTCCACTCTCTAATGGCATTGAGATACTCCAGGAGCCTATATATATTTGAAAAGTCTTGCTAGGTTTGAATGAGAATTGAAGCTGAATATGGAATTTGTCCGAATGGCAATAAATATAACAAAAATATAACAGAGGCCCCAGTACCGAACCCTGTGGGACACCAAAACGCAAAACAGATGAATCCGATACGGAGTAGCCAATAGAGACAGTGAAACTTCTGTCTGTGAGATACGATGAGAACACAGTCTAATGCTTAACCTGATATGCCCACTGAATCACGTAGTGATCTACAGTGTTAAACACAGAACTGAGGGCAAGGAGAACTAGTACCAAGCACTCACCTGCATCGGAAGACATAAGGATATCATTTGAAACCCTCAGAGGAGCAGTTTCAGTAGATTGATGCTTCCGAAACCCTGACTGAAACTTATCATAAATGTTGTGTCTCTCCAATCCAGCAGTGAGTTGATTGGCTACAACCTTCTCTATAAGTTTTGACAGAAATGGTATTTTTGATATAAGTCTATAGTTCTTTGGCAAAGCAGGTTCTAAGTTTGTTTTCTTTAGTGTAGACTGGATAGTGGCATGCTTAAAGTAGGGCGGGACACATCCTGTAGATAAAAATACTGACTAGCACGCGAAAAACGCTGCATAAAATATCTCCCAACGAATGCCCTATTTACTTCTGTTTGAGTAAAGTTTGCTAAGAATATACAGTACTCAGCTGTTTTGATCAATTATTTATCCTTTTTAATAAATGAAAGTGTGAAGATTCATGTCTTCAGATGAAACAGACAAACAGACTCAGGGTTGAGTACAACAGGCAAGCTAATGCGCCTTTGGCTTTGGTCTCTGCTTTTGGGATTCGTGGAAAAAAGAGAATTATCGTCGGTCTTTACCCTTTAAATACATTGATGAGGTGAATCGATACTTGATAGTGATATAGACAAACAGACTAAAGATGAAGTGAAAGTTTGAGATATAACTCAGATTCTGTTGGTACCTGCGTTTTCAACGCTGCTGATGTATTGGTATCATAAAATATGGCGGGTGAACCACAGACCCTGCTACTAATTCATGAAAGCCATGTGGGCACTATCAAACAAGCAGCCAAAAGGAGCGGGCAACATTAGGCGAGCAGCTAATGCTACTTCCAGCTGACCCTTAACTCTTCTCGGTTGAAGGCAAAATTATTACAGAAGCTGTTTTTATTAAAATAGTTAACCGTTACATACTGTTCAGGGCCAAATTTGACCCATTTTGACACCTGAGAGCAGTAAAAACACCCTGAACACTGTTTTCGTCTAGCATTAAATTTGACAACTTCCTCTAATATGACCCAGAATATACAAAAATGGAAATATTTCAATTTCTTATGAACATTTGTATGCAGCTGATCCACATTTTTGTGAGTGTTTGACCCACATGTAATTAAAACATCCATAACTTACTGTTGCATTCTTCACATTTTATATAATTAATTGAACTCGTCATGTTCTCCTGTGCTATGTTACATGGGTGTGATTGTAAATGTTTGATTATCCATAAACAAAAAACAAACAAACAAACATAAAAACTGAAGAAGAAAAGTATCTCTGCTCTCTGAAAGCTTCTTTAAGGATTAATCACACATTTACCTGTGACTGATGAGGCATTCATTAATCATTTGAGGGACTAATTATGAAGGGATAATGTGGATATGAGCAGTATGTGAATAAATAATACACAATAAGCATTTAATGCCCAGTGTTTAAGATTCAGCATTTGAAATAAGAACTAATTTATTGTCTATTTTAGTCACACTAATTATTAAAAAAGTATCCAAGGAGGTAATCTATGGAGGGTTTTTTGGATTACCTGGATGACTGAGAATCTTCAAAGACATTAAAAAAGTAAAAAATATCAATTCATAATGTATTAAATCAATTTTGTATTGCAGCGATTCGATATGTTTCTAGATGCATATGATTACAAATACATCTGTCGTTTTATATGTATCCAACTATCAGAGAGGGAGAGATACACACTCCACTTATTGACTATTTATGTAGCATTAGTGAGTCCTAAACACATAAAGACATCTTATTACAAAGATTAAGATTCCTTTTTCACTGGCTTAAAACCTGTGTTAAAATCTGTGAAGCCCTAATCTTCCGCCCTTCATCCGCCCTGTTTTTTTTTTTGTTTTGTTCTGCAAGGCTTCCCCTCGTCGCTTCTAGTAAATGGAGCCGAGGCACAGCAGCTTGTTTCTTCGGCTGCGCTGCCTAGTGAATCATGAATGCTGACTAAGTCTCTCCTTGTTCCACGTTAAGAGTGTCAGACAAATGCGTGCGCTAAATGCCTCTTCAATGTGATCCTAAGTGGTGTGAAGCGGAGGGAGTACGCACACAGAGGCGGATAGCGGTATGAATTATCTGAAATAAGTCGTGTGGTTCCATTCTGTTTGTTTGTGGTTATAGCTTTGAACTGTGCCGGTGCTCCTACGGGCTCTTTTCAGATACCACCAGTAATGTATTGTTTATGGCACGGGGGCCTCGGGCAGACAGAATGATGGATTGAGCCGTTCTGTTTTCTTCTCACAATCCGTCTTCAAAAGAAACAAATCGATCTAGAACAGAGAAGTAAGGGGGAATGGGAAAAATCACACAAATAGACTCACTTTATGGTGTTTTGATGCTGTGATGTGTTATTTTGTCAGGAGCATTTAAGGTGAAATCAAAGTAGGAGCAGAAAAAGAAGCAGAGGCTTATATATTTATGTGTGAATCTTTAAATGAGTGCGTGTGATAATGTAATATTGGGTTGGTGCATGTGTGTAAGCACCAGTATGAAGCTATTAATTACAGCTGCATTCAGGTTCCCCTTTTCAAAGCTTAAAATCTATTCGGAAACAAAATGTCAAATATTTTACTCACTCGCCTGTAAGGCATTTGACAACTTTTACTCCAGTTTTCTGCATTAATATTGATTAACTTTTTTTTTTTTCTTTCTTACGGCACTTTCTCATGCACAAAACAAATTATTCTGTAGCAGTTAAAAGTTCAGCAAGATTTTTCAGCATTTGGTGTGACTGCTTCTTAGCTTGTTTGTTGTTTAATAAAGCATATACTGCTCGGACCCACAAGCAAAAGAATGTCAAAGTAGAGTTTATTTATAGCAGTATTGTTTTGTACATTTTAGTTTCACAACTTCTAGGTGCAATTTTATGGGGTAAAGTAAAGTAATTGTGCTTAACCATCTTTAGTACATCCCTGTGACATATACTGGATGCTCAAAAACTCAACAGTGGCTGCTAAGGTCTGTGCAGACATATTCTCTAGCATTTTTCCACAACACTTCCCAGAAGTCACATTTCATTTCAACAGTGTTAAACAGTTTCTGTAGATTGCTTTTCTATCAGTGCTGTTCACTGTTTTTTTGCTGAACATGTAATTTTCTTGTGTGACAAAGAAAGACACACCAGAGGAGATGGACATAGCTTTGAACAGCAGATGGAAGAGTTTTATAAAATAGAGATTTTAATGTGTTATATTGTATATTAACTTAGATAACATCATGTATTGATTTGTATCTGTGTTCATCTGATGAAAGAAGAAAGAGATTGAGATATTTCTCAACAGAGTGAATGTTTACATTGCATCTAGATAGATTTATATCTGTGACAATACAGCTGCATAACAGACCTCCTACTATGTTAACATAACAGTATGTTTGCATAGTATCAATATGAAAGTGTATATGGGATGTAGCATTTATGTCACACAAAGTAATCAAGGCTATAGGATGGATACAGAAGACATGGTCTGGCAGAACATATTGTTTATTATAGGCGGTTATCATTCTTTATATAGGATCTACTGGTGCAATCATCTGTTATAATGTTCCATGAAACTTTGCTCTGATAATATTTTCAAAGTCTTTCTCAGAAAAGTAAAAGTAAAGCAGTGAAATGCAACTTTAATGATCCTTCACTGTACTTAAAAAGCCTCGGGACTGAGGTCAATAGTTAAATGCAAAAGGATGTTCATAAAAACAGAGATTACAGAGAGGAAAAATGTATAAATGGTAAATGGACTGTACTTATATATAGTGCTTCTCTAGTTCTTCAACCTCTCAAAGCTACACTACAAGTCACATGTACCCATACACACGCGCACACACACACACACACACACACACACACACACACACACACACACACACACACACACACACACACACACACACACACACACACACACACACACACACACACACATATTCATACACTGATGTTTTGTCATGCAGGGTGCCAACCTGCTCATCAGGAGGGAGCTAACATTCACACACATTCAGACACTGTTGGCGCAGCTATCGGTAGCAATTTGGGGTTTAAGTATCTTGCCTAAGGACACATCGACATGTGGACTGGAGGAGCCGGGAATCAAACCGCTGATCTTCTGATTAGTGGATGACTGGAAGAGCAGAGCAGTCACAGTATGATCACAGTACGTCATAAATTACCTGCAAATGTTATTTAGGCAAGTCATTTAATCCACAATATGCTCACTTTTAAAATAGCAGTTGACGATAAATATACATGCAGTACGCAGTACTTAAAAGCTTAGTCAAATTTCAACGCTTGTGCTCATGGACTATAACAACCTAGTCAGCTTAGTTTTGTCACTGCAGTACCCCCTCATACTCCCTGCTGCTATATACACTATGATTCAGCTGTTATACCTCTGATCACCTCTGGAGGGCAGAATTACTCCACAGTAAAAATAAAAAATCAACATGTTAATCTTTTTTTCTCCTTTACTTTCATTTCTTGATTTTTCCTCTATACTCCAGCTTCTTTCTTTCTTTCTTTTTCTTTTCTTTTCTTTCGACCTCTCCATTGCTCTCTTTCTGCTTTCTTTCTTTCTTACTTTCTTTCTCTCTCTCTCTCTCACTCACACTCTCTCTCTTGTGGTGTGCCAGCTAACAGCGTCACAGGCTTCACTACTTTACCAATTCCATCAAAAAGCTATTTAACAAACCGCAGACCTGGGCAGCCGTGCCTGCAATGCCTCCTCTATACCTTTATTTTTCAATCTCTCACTCTCTCTCCTCTCACCTTTCTCTCTATATCTTACTGTCTTTCAATCTGTGTCCCCCCCCCCAGCCCCCCCCTTTGTCTTTTTGCCTCTTTCCCTCGGCATCTCCAATCCCACCTTTGTCTCTTGTTTCTTGATTTCTTTCTTTCTGTTTTGTTGCTCCTTTCTTTCTTTTATCCACCCCCTCCATCTTCATGTCTGCTCACTTTTCATCTTCCTTCACTCGCTTCTTCTGTTTATTCTGTCACTCTCTCAGTCAGTTCAATCAATCCATAACAGTCACCACAAGAAAAAAGAAACCCATGTCCTTTAACCAAAATTTTGATATATGGTGATATGCATCGATAACATAATAATCAAATACGTATTGATACTGTAATACTGACATCGTCATAAAGCAAATTATATTGAATTTAAGACTTCTACAACCCTTAAAAATGCGCTGTTTTTCAGTACAATCCTGCTTCAGGCAATACAATCACACCTGCAGTCTACATGCTTAATAAACTACCTTTAGTTGACTTCAATTATCGAGCACAAACTAATTATGGACCCACAAAGCAGACTACAGGCAAAAAATAAGCTCAAGGGTCTTTAATCAGAACCAGGTCGGTACACAGATAATCAGCAGGCAAAAGGTAGGTAATAGACATAAGCAAAAAAAGTCGAAAAACACTAGAAACACAATACAAAGATGGTGGAACTCTCACACGAAGGTAAAGAAGATATGGCACAGAAGGAGAGGAAGACACATATGGCGCTTTTCCACTACACAATTTCAGCACGACTCGCCTCGCCTCGACTCGGCTCGCCTCGACTCGGCACGGTTCCTTTTCCATTACAAAAAATACCTATTCAACGTGGGCGGGGTCGTCATAGCACGGCTCCGCGAAACTGCCGTGACTTTGTTTTATACGCGACACAAAAAACATAAACAATGGAGGACATTGAGGCAGTGGTGTACTTGCTGCTGTATGAGGCTTTCTGTCTCACACAAAGCTGCTGCCGGTATTTAAAAATGCCGGGTTTGATTCTTGTGTGGGACGGCTCATGACGCTTCCAGCGACAACTACCAATCAGCGGCCAGCAGTGTGTCGACGTCACATTTTAGTACCGGCTTGGCTCGCTTGGAACCTCACCAGAGCAGGTACTAAAAAAGGACCAGGTACCAGGTACTATCCCTAGTGGAAACGCAAAAAGAACCGAGGCGAGTCGAGGCGAGTCGTGCTGGAACGGTGTAGTGGAAAAGCGCCAATATAGACTATAGGAGAGGGAAGACAATGAGACATAGCTGCAACACATTAGGGCGGGGCAGGCAATCACACAGTGGGACCTATTGTGGCAGCACAGACTGTGACATTAACATCATGTTATACGATACAAAACTGAACTCACTGTCTTGTCTGACTAACTTGATCTCAATGGGCTTATAAAATACTTATCATAACTCATAATGCTTTATTAGGAGCACTGCAAATGTCACCAAAACCTTTGATGGTATCCCAGATAAAATTCTAGATCCTCAACATGCTTTGTGTTTTAAAATAAAGTAGATTAAAAAAAAGACATACTGTCAGAAATGATGAAAAAATGTTGTTGTTTCCACAGTAGCCTACAGTATTTACACCTGAGATAAACAGAGATACTTGCTAAACAAATTCGGATATAATCAGAGACCCTCTGGCCAACAGCTATTTCAAAATTCAAGGATACATCTCTAGAGAAGAACCATCTTGTTATAAATATTTCAGGAGGCCACCTAGCCTACTGAATAAGAAAGGAAACTGCTAATGAAAAAGTTTTGACATTGGCGGGTTGGTGAGATGATCAATGCCACTCTCATGTTTATGTGTTAAGAATGAAGAAAGCTGGAGATGATTAGCTTAGCTTAGCTTAGCATAATGACTGGAAGCAAAGGAGGAAACTAGCCTGTCTTTGCCTATAGAGTTAAAATGAATGCATAGCTACTGTAAAGTTCACTATAGTGTCTTTCTTGTTTTGTTCAATACAAACATGTGAATATAATAATGAAAATATGTGCTTTAGCTCATTAGCACCTCCATACTTGCTAAAATAATCTAAGCCAATCTCTCAACAACTCAATACACAGGCGAGAAAGTGGTGTCAATCTCAATTCACTCGTTGCAAGAAAAGGAAAACACTTATCAATATTTATAACAAGATGGTTCATCTCAAGAGGTTTATCCTTTATTTTTTTAAATAAGTACATGTTTTTCTTTTGTAGGCCTGTCACATCTATAAAAACAACAATAATGTAGGAACATTTTCTACATGCTAATTTCTAATGGGACATCTTTTATTAAATATGCAGTACATTTAGCCTGCATTTACTCATATATATATACAATATCTACCAATATATACAGTCAACAGCCACTTCATTAGGTACACCTGTGCAATCTGATTCAATCCAATACAACAGCTCTTCCATAAATTCTGCTTTTTTAAAAAAGTTTACACATTCACATTTCTTGTTGATATTGTCAAAAAGGTGATAATTCTACTTTGTTTATTACCGAGGTCGTACTAAGTGGTGGAGGTATACTGTAGTGAATTATATTGACTGGTGTTCCTAATATTTTGCCCCCCTCATGTATGTTAATGGAGTGGACACAATATTATGTATACCATTCAATATAATGCACTTAATACACCACCATCAACCACTATGACCTATTGTATTGCATTAGAAAGCAGAGGTGTATCTAATAAAGAGGCCACTGACTGTATATGCAGCGTATTCAGCCTTTGGCTTGCTGACGTTGAGCCTCTCTGCTCCACAGCTGGCCTTAAAAGAAGGAAGCTTCTTTCTTCTGTGTCTCCAGCACTGGATTCAGTTTATTTTCTTCAATATTTGTTGATGTATTTTTTGTTGACACAGCGGTTTATGTCTGTGTGGTTTGACTCTCCTCTTGCAGCTGCATGGCTGCATGATGCCAACATTTCTTCCTGCTTCAGGCTGTGCTTTCGGTTGTTTTCTGATCCGTTTTTTTCTCACCCAGAACTGCCAAAGGTAATGCATCCAGCCAGAGTTGACTGGTCAATCTGGTCAGCATGTAGTTGCCTTTGCAGTTACATTTATGTTGCACTTAATGAGATAGACCAACACGTACGATGAAATGTGAGATATAAAGGGTAGTAATGATACTGCACGATTTTCAGAATTTTCTTTTGCTGCTACATAGCTCAGCAATGAGCTCTGCAATCTTCTTCCACACAAATAGTCAATTTTGTTTTCTATTTCCAATTGTTTCCCTGTTTTCTTGTAGCTCTGGGTGCGGTTTTCATCCACATTAATCTTGAGGACCATTCAATGGGGAGGAGGGGAGGGGGTCACTCTCTGGGTAGCAGCCATTACTCAGCAGTGTGAATATTTTGCTTCAGATAGTGCCAGGTGACACAACAGACCTGCTGAAGATCACTGAAAGTGGATGGGAAAATGTGCAGAGCATATTCACTACAGAGTTTTTTTAATTTATTTAGAATTTATTATATCCGAGTTCATTGTTGATTTATGTCTTTTAATAACTCATGACAAGTGATCATATGGTGAGACACATGTTTATCATTTCACATGTGATAGATGCCAATATAGGCACATGTGGTTTTCATTTATTTCAATTGAAAGTAAAACTGACACATGAAAATATACTTATCACATGTGCTCCTTTGTACAGGCCAAACAATTCATCTATTATAGACAGTTCTTTTTTTGTCTTTTAGAGATCAGTTAACAAAACAATCCTAACTCAAGATCCACTTATTTGCTTTTTCCAGAGCTTTCAGCTTTACCACAAAGTTCAGCTTGATGTTTATTTCAGCTCCATAACCACCGACCGAACTCAATCTGCTGACGAGGACTGTGTCAAATGGTCAAAAGCTATTAAAAAGAAGCTTGTAAGTAGACCTTGAGTTCACATTGAGGGTGAGATCCAGCATTTCACATGTGTTTCTGGACACATCACATGTAGAACCGTGACTTTTGACGTGTTCGGCAAACAGATGACGGCTCGCTCCGATCTGGCTCCGGAGGTCTTGGATGTCTCGCCCTTGGAGGGTAACTCTCCTCATGCTATTGTGGGATTATATGCATGTGTGTGTGTGTGTGTGTGTTTGTGAGGAGGAGGAGGAGGGGGTGATGTACAACAGGAGGCCTGAGATTGTGCTGAGACAAGGGGGAAATGTCAGGGGCATGGACAGTCTGGACATCCTGGCTGACAGCAGGGTGCAGTCTGTTATTGGTACTCGTCATATCTCTCTCTCTCTCTCTCTCTCTCTCTCTTTCTTCTTTATGCTGTCTCATCTCTTCTCCTCCCCTCATCCATCCCTGATTCTGATTCTTTCTCTATCATCTCTACTGCATCTCCACCTCATTTCGTTCCCTTTTTATCCCCATCTCCCTCCCTCTGTTTCTCTCTCTCTCTCTCTTCCTCACCTACAGCGTTGGCTTGAACTAAGCAGCACTGGCAGTAATAGACATTGAATAACAATTAATCCTGCCTCGCTCGATTTGCCAATAGTCATCCTGCTGAGAAGAGAGTAGGAAAGGAGCAGTAGGGAGGAGAAGAAAGTAGAGACGAGGGAAGAAGGGGAGAGATGTGAGGGGAAATACAGTATATGTGAGTGAGAGTGAGAGGAGGATTAAGAGGATGAGGGTTACAGTAGCTTCTGTACTTTTTCTATATTCTACTATGCTGGATTAGTGTTTGTTTATTTGTCACAGTCATATCACAATAACACTTATTTGAATTTGAGAGAGTTTGGAAAGGAAATGAAAAAATGAAGGAGAGGAGAATGGGGGAGCATGAAGGATGGAAAAACTACATTATTTCATGTGTGTGATGGAGCAAAACAGAACAAAACAAAGTGCTATTTGCTGAGATAATAGAGACGGAGGATGTAAGTTAAAATGACGGGGAAATTTAGAGGGGAAAAGAAAGAAGGGCATAAAGATGTAATGGCTCTCTTCCCCTTAAGCAAGCTAGACTCCACCTGGCAAGGTGACGCGGGTAATTCCTTAAATCTCAACCAACCAGCTGTGCACTGGCTAGCACACAGCTGGCTGGCGCGTGATCGAAGAGCAGATCTTAGAAAAACACTGTCAAGTTTGGATAGAGAAGAAGAAGGAAAAGAGTGTGTGAGGCCTGGGAGCTCGTCCTCGGTGGCCAGTCTTTTCCACTAAGCTAGTGGTTTCCTGTGGATAAAGACTTTAGTTGGAGCACGGATGCAGAGTGTTCTGCTTGCGGATGTCGAATTTGTAGCTTTAAACAGGTGGCACATTATTTGCTGGCATTTGGAGAGCAGCGCTGCAGGGCAGCTTTCACAGGCTTCTGCATTTCCGTGCTCCAGGCGTAATTTCCTGGGATGGTGGTGGGCTTTTCCTGGAAGTTTTTCCTGTTTCTGTGGCTCTCCTCTCCTCTACTCTGGTCTGTTTTGTTGCAGGGAGAAAGTAAACCTACTCCTGTCCTGGTTTTTAGCGCTTGAAATCATTGCACCAAGCAGAGAACAGGAGCTGAAATGCAGCCTTTTTCTCTTCTGTTATTGTCACTGTGTTGCTTTTTCAGACAGCCTCTTCTCTGCAGATGAGAGGTTTTGTTGGCTTATTTGCTCTTATGTGCTTTTCGAGGCCGTTATGTCCTCTATATCACTCGCTCTCAACCATGTGTCATCTAGACCCGAGAGTACGCCGCTTTTCATCCCAAGCAATAACTGCAGCAGCTGATTTCTCTGATTAGCACACCTTCGACCAGAGCGGGAAGTAAAGCATGAAATCACCCGCTGCAGTGTTTGGATGAAATGAAACCCTGCAGTCTCTTGGGTTTTAATGACACACTGCTCTCATATGATGGTCTGTCTGTTTTCTCAAACACTGTGATGTTACATCTATAGCGTATAGCTCAGGTCAGTGTGTACAGACAAGGTTTCTGTTCGTGTAGTTTCTTCTTTAAGGTGTCACAGTTCATTTTCCTACCAGCCAACAACCTTTGCTTCCCATACCCAACAACTTCTAAGTGTTCATCGTGTTTATCAGGTTATTATTTTGTTACTATATGCTGGAGCCACTTCATGTGGCATCATATTGTAATGCAGTGCAGTAGCTGTCTGGCCTTTTCATTATTCTACTCTATGTATTTATTTATCGGCCACTAAGAAGAAGAAGAAGAACTCCACATGAAGCTGATGAGCTTATTGCCTTAAAAAGTTATGAGTAATATGTTAGAAAATAATTGCCACATAACAGCATTAGCATTAATTTGGAATATAATCACCTGTTGAAAGTAAGTCCAATATTCATTCTTGTCATGACTTGTCTTAGATGAGTGATTTGGTCTCCATCAACTCCTCTGGGAAGCTAGCTAGCTCTGGATGTTCCACTTTCTTCATCAGCTAGTGACTCATTTTTTCTGTCTGCTGTCTCACGAGCTTGCTGCTGCTGGAAACAACCACACATAAATGTAACATAAAACCAAAACTATAAACTAAAACAGGAACTTTGGACCACATGCAGAATAAAGCCAAAGTCAGTGAGATCCAGCACCAATTAGAACTGAGGATCCCAAATGTATTCAAAGCTAAATGGAAAAAAGAACGTGAACACTTGCCATCAATTAAATTAGAATCAATTAGAATAATGTGCCATCAATTAAAGAGCAGCCATGGTCAAAACAAGCAGAGATATGTAATTTTGCCTGCAGATCACAGTTCACATACCAACAAACAGTTTTCTCCCCTGATTATGATGTATGTGACCATGTGATCATTGAACGTTAATGGGTCATTAATTGTCTTGTTTTTCCGCCACCAGCCGTGTTTTCATTAAAAATTAATGTATGGGACAGCACAAATTATTGTAGTACGCTGTTTAATAAGTGCCATACACTGGGTGGTGTTGTATGTGCTGCTGACAGACACTTATTACACGCTGCCTCTTTTCTGTTAAGTAAATTTTAACTTTATATCCTCCTTTCCGAACAAAGGCACCACCTACTGGCGGATTCTTGGGTAATACAACTTGTTCAAATTAGGGATTTTTCAGGTTAGACGCAACAGTGCACGATTGGATTTGAGAGAACCAGTGAATATCGCACAGAGTAACTTTTTGAGTAACTGCAAAAGGACATAAAGTCTGTCATGATTCCTGTGTTGGTTCAGGCAGGACAAAAAACCCAAGCAGAGGCACAAAGATGTGACTCTTACATTCACTTTCTCAGTATTTGCAAACTGGAGCCTTAAAGTTTCCACATCGCGGCTGTGTACGTAGCATTATGGACCAAAACTGGCTTCGAAGTTTTGATGTCACAAATTATTAAGGTGAACACAGATAAACTTTCCACTTTCAGCAGATGAATGTAAAAACAGCCATGTAGTAGAGTACAGAAGGTCTGTTGTGCTTCAGCCTCTCCACAGGTGGAGGTCGGTGCTCTCAGAATAGGACAAATTGTGAGAAACAGTTCAATGGGCCACTTCTCAAGGACTGCACCCAAAGAAGATACTGGAGCACACGATTTACTTGAGCAGTTTATTCAGGCACAAATTACTAACATTTCAATGCGTCTTTGGTTGCAGTCCTTGAGAAGTAGCCCATTGAACTGTTTCTCTGAGCCATCATCGGCTACATTATGCTTCACAGTGAAGCTCAAACATCCGACTGAACGAGCAATAAGCAAAACACCTTTGGGTGGAAGGATACCTGAAATAAAGACTTTTCATGACAGACGTGTTGGGGAGTAACTAGTTACATCTGAAGTCAGACCTTTAAGATTTTGCTCAGGAGGGTTTTTTCCTCATTTTTTAATATTTAACATGTTACTGAATACATACGCGGTCACCCATAAAGTTGGAATAAATTTGTTTTCAGACACATTTCTCTTTTTATTTTCTATTTATACACATCAGTAATCACCTTTGACCAGGTATAATGAGATTGATCAATGCAATTTTGAGTATATATACACTTTATCTATCAAGAATACATCACATTGTCACAATCATTTCATGGAAAGAGGTAAAAAATATTTTATTCCAACTTTATTGGCGACCGTGTATATTGCTGTTTTTAATTCTTTGAAATCAATATATTTTTTTATATTTTGTAAATAAGTCATGGAGTCACAATACCAATTAAGCCCATCACAGACTTTGGACTTTTTTCATCAAATATCTTTATTTTATATTCCAAAATCTACATGAACTAATGAATACATTTTCAAATGAGAGATAAATGTTGCTTTATAAGAAATGATCTCCCTTATAAATCATGTCAGTATCCATGAAAAACACCTGGACTTGGATTTTGGTGCTTAATGGGAACATTTACACTAACAGCTGAAAACATTGGTTAGAAAATTAGAAAAGCAATCAAATGTAATAAGTTACATTACTTTGATTAAGTAATTGATATACTATAGTTAGATTACTTATTACATTTTAAATAGGGTAACTAGTAATCTGTAACCTATTACATTTCCAAAGTAACCTTCCCAGCCGTGACAGACAGAAATAAACTTTTGTTTCATTAACCATCACAGCGGTCAGTTCTGCAGCAGCGTCTGCATTAAGAAAAGCAGGAGAGGATTTGCATTCCTTCCTCTTCACAGACACACCATTTTTCTAGTTTTTCCACAAACAAGACGACGAGTCAAACTGTGCGAGCGTGCCTTATACAATTGGACGTGGTATGTAAACAAAACAAAGCAGACATCATAAATTGGAATAAATTAGAGTTTAGAGTGGCAGTTTGTTTAGTTTCTGGTTTTCTGCCAACATTCCTGTCTGAAAGCCCAACCTGCTGCTTCATCGCCTGTCTGTAGTCTGGTGTGATTTTTTTTTTTTCCTTTTTCCTGACATGTGTTAATATTTGCTTTTACACTGAAGGAAAACACAATTTACTATCTTGTCTTATTGTTGTCAGAAGTTACAAAAATGACTGCAATCACAAACATCATATCATGAAGAACAGCTGGCTATGTCATTGTCATGTAAGCCTTGGTTTTTGATTGTATATAATTCAGCATCTGTGTTTTTTACTTCTTCAACACAATATAACTTTAAAATAGCAACTACAGCATAAACATCACATGCAAGATAAAACATGAGTGTTTTTATTTTTTTAGAGATGAATAGTCACAAGTATATATATTGCTTAATTTTAAGGGGTCACAAACTCCTCGCAAATCTACTACTTTAGATACATTTTTCTGTGCTTACGGCATCTATCATTGTTATAAATCTTTCATGCATTGTTAAAATCGTTCATGCATCTTTCTTGTATTACATCCCTCAGAGCTGCTTTGGCTTGAAGTCTGCAGTGAGATCTCTGACTCACAGGCTTATATGCAGCCAAACATTGAGCCCTGGTTAACCTGATTACAACACGTTATTATACAGTATTTATTAAAACCAGAGACTTGGCCCCAGACGGCTAAAAACAACTGTGAAGCTGTTCAACTTTATTACTTTACTATAGATTAGCATTCATCTTACCTGGTGAGGGCATTTCTGCACATTTCTGTACGCGGAAAAATAACTAAAAGATGACACAATTTCACAAATGTGGCAGTACAGAAACAACAGCAGGTGGAAAAGTACAACAAATTAAACAAAAAAAAACATCACTTGAGTTTCAAGATTCATCCTTGACCTGGAAAACAGCAGCTGACAAAACATTACCGCGTTGAAAATGCATGTAGATTGGATGTGTGGTACAGATGATAGAGGTTGAGTGGGTTACATCCTATCTGACTGGCAGCACCTGGAAGTTGTTTGACGTCCTCCTGATCAGATTCTTCACAGATTTTTATCAGTCCATCTATAATTTTGTCATCCAATTTTTTTTTTATGCTGTATTTATGTCATTTTACCATTTGGTCTGTTCTGTACATGCAGCATCTACTGCATGTCTGTCTGTATTACTGGACATATTATAAAACCTCCTGAGGCAAACTGATTCGACATGTAGCAGTTTTGGAGCTTTTGATCATAAAAAAAACTTCATCAGCAGATGGAGTTTGAGTAGCGTTATGTAACTTCAAGATAACATTTTATTTCTCTAACTGCAGATATTGAATTGAATTGTGTTATGAAAACTGCAAGGGCCTGCGTTGCGTTGAGGGACCAGCGTAAGGATGAAATACGATCCAGGGAAAGGCTGGTTTGAGTAAATGATCGACTGAAGGCTTATTAGATGTGAGATCACTAACACTGCTGTTCATAACACCACAAGGACGGATTGTACAGCTCTGCAAAAGTTATCACAGCAGAAATCATTACGTCCTCCGTGGTGATGATCACCAGGTAGAACCCTTTAATATTGTAATCTACCAGGTATGTGCACTTGTATTTAACAGCCTCTTGTTTAATACCATCACATTGTGCTGCAGCAAAAACTGAGAAAGGTTGCTTTTTGTTTTGTCAAAGCCTTTTTAGTTTGCATATGGGTGTTTGACATGCATGCATGCCATTGGACAATGTCTAAATTAGCCTTAATCAGGGCATTTAGTCATGTTAATCTGAAATATTAGCCTCATTTTCATTTTAACTTATCTATAGGCCGAGTGTGTGCTTTCCTCTGTAAACCTTGTTTTGTTATATTATTGAGTTGTTTCCATTTTTTCAGCCTTGAATATTTTATTCAAATCCTTTTAAATCATACTTTAAATTACACTCTCTATACTGACAGACTGATTAATTGATCATACAGTGGTAGGAGGTAAATAGAAACAAAGTCATCCAGCATGAATATTTCATGAAATCCTCACCTTGTATACATTAAATATATTTTGAATAATGAAATGTCAGCATTCAGAGAAAATCATTATGGATTATTTAATGCACTTCAGCTTGAAGACAATGTTCTGTCTGTGTATGCATCCTCTCTCCAAGGCTGCTTGAGTTTTTTTTCTTTTTCCCTCACTTTGGTGGATTTATACTTGCAGATGTTATCTGTTTGCACTTAAATAAAAGTCAAATAGATAAAGTTTGAGCTGGCCTGGTCGAAAGCTGAAAGGCTTTGAAGGAGGATTCCTCTGATGAACAAAGCAGACAGAGGGAGCAGTAAAAAGTGTGGAGTGTAAAGTGTAAAGTGACATCAGGTGAAGCTTTCATTCCTGGTTTGCTGCCAACATTGTGCTCCTTCAGCTCAAGGTCCGCTCTGATTTTTCTCTTCTCTGCTAAAAGGGTTCTTATACTATGGGTCAGTAAACAAAATGGATTGCGGGGCGATAAATGGTCCCTACATGGCAGGAGTGGGACTATTTTTCCCACAAATTGCTGTGGGTGTCAGAGAAAAAAAAGGAGGTTACACTTTTCATTTAGTTTCAGAGTTTTAAAACTACTGATGCTAAACTGAAACCTTTTTACCTTTTTATTTGGAGAATCGAAGTTCTCACTCACAACACCACAGCACTCACAGAGTTGTAGTTTTTATGTAACGCTCAGAGTTTTTCAAGTGAGTCGTGTTAGAACATGCTCTACAGTATTCACATGGCAGCATTTAAGCTATATTAATCTTCTTCTTTTAAATTTTCAGCCTTTTCTCTTCTTGTTTTATATATTACACGTGTGTGCCCTGCAACCCTAACCCTAACTACTCAAGTATATCAAGTATAACTGATTGTATATTATTGTTATTGCCATTATTGTTGCTTTCTTTTATCTATTTGTTTATACATATTATGATATAAGTTGTTTGTAAACCTTTTTTCTGCCTGTTACTAGACGCCTACTCACTGTCACTCAACACTCATAATAAGAAAAGGAAAAAAAAACAACAACAATGGATGCAAAATTAATCCAAATTAATTGAATTTATTTTAAAATGGTTGTTTACATTTCAGTGTGCAACTATTTCATTTTCACAGTTTGTTTGGTCAAATTGATTTTAACAATGTATTTGACGAATTGTGGCCCTTCTATTATTTCGCTATTCAGTATAGCTATATATATAGTTTTTCTGTCACAGTATTTTATTAATCCCTATACCAGTTTATTACATTTGAAACCATATCAATGGTTGTCTTGCTGCTGACGAAAATCAAATCACAAATTTAAAGATAAGCAGATAACAAGAGGCTCTCACAGTCACTTTGTATGAGTCTACCTCCTCCTCACAAGGTGAACCATTTTATTTTAGGGTTAATACTTGCTTTTTGGATGAGGATAAGGTTAACGTTATGATTGAAGTGTTTAATATGTTTCAAACAAACCATTTCATATGAGTGGTCCAAAGATAAAACATCTAAAAAGGCAAAAAAGTGGCTGCTAGAATAGTCAATAGACTTTTAACACCGCCTGCCCAAAGACATCCATCCAATTGTATGAAAAATGAAAAAAGAAAGCTTAAAATTACAAAACAGCTTTTATTCTCACATCCACACACGACTAACTGCTGTGTGTTAATTATGTCAGAAAGATAGGAAGGAGGCTTTTTACAGATGCTGTCAGATCGTTGGACAGGTACTCCTGTTAGTGCCTTCAGGGGTTACTGGTTGTGGGACGTCAGGGTAAAACTCTTAAGTGACTAAAACACGTGTGCTTACATCTTACACCTTGCAGCAGAAGTAAGTTAACTCTGGGGGAATAGCAAGGTGGGATGAAGATGACATGAGAAGCTGGTCTTCATTCTGGACAGATTTCGGCATAAAGCAGTTTATGGAGAGAAAGGGGGGGAGGGGGCGCTGCAGGAGACGGCTCTACCTCCTGCTGTTTCTCTCTGATGTGTGGTGAATGAGAAGTGTGTCCAGGCTTGAAAAGATTTATGTGAAGTAAGTCAAACAGTGATGTATTGTACAGCATTTTATCCTAAATGCCTGAATTTGACTAATAATGGTGGGATGATGTTTTCTGGCAGGAAAGGAGACGAATGACCCAAACCTGGGCTAATTCTGAGGTGTTAAAGTACTATTCTGACTTTTGATTATAAACTAAGAACAAATACTCTCTTCTGTCAACGTCTCATCTCTTTCGACGGTATAATTTATGATTAAACATTGTCTGAACTTGTGTGTGAGGTATTTGAAAAGAAGAGAAACTTTAGAGTTCCTGCACAATCCCCTAAATGTATTTTATTTTTCAAATATGCTTTAATCTGAACCAAAACAGGCTACTTATCTTGGTAAACATGGGATGCCAGGTTTTTATTTTGTTTAAGTATAAAGTTCAGGAGTTAATGGGGAAAATCGCAGAAATGCAACATAACGAAATCTTGGATCCACACCAAAAGCTAATCACTTGTTTCCTTGGCAAGTGCTACGTTCCACCAGATTTAATTGAAATCTGTTAACAAGTTTTGAAAATATTTGGCTAAGTAACAAACCAATAAATGGGACCAAAAAACATAACCTCCTTAGTGGAAATAAGCAAGAAACATAAGGGAGCTGGAAACTAACCATACAATCATATTCTGTAATAAATTCTGCTGCTTAAATCAAAGTTAAACAAACACTAATATAGAGTCTGCTTCCCCTCTGAAAATCCTCCTGCTGAAAAACAACTTCATGATTTGCTTTTTCCTAGTTTTGGCTTTTGTCATTTCCCAAATAAAGTAGAAAACAAAACGAGGAGAAACCGCAACAACAGCCAATCTGCATGAAAGGTCAGATCGCGGCTTGGAAGAGTAAAATGGTCATAAGAGATGCAATGAAGCCTCATCAAATAAACTGCTGGTTGCTTTCCAACTTACTGCTCCCTGCGGTCGAGGTCCTGCCAGCTTTTTGTTCTACTTCATTGAACCTTTACTGAACTATGTAGTGCTGATGGGTTTTAACTTTATTCATTCAGGGGTGTTGGGAAAAAACAGAAGAAAAAAAAAAAAAAACCCTGCCACCCGTGCTGAAACCAAATGAAAACATATTACTGCATATCCAACACAAAACAAACATGAGCCTAGGTCCAAAGTGTGTTTATTTTCAAAGTAAAGTGGTTATTGGTGGTCTAGCATAGAGAAAACAGAGAGAGAGAGAGAGAGAGAGCGAGAGATGTGGGATCAAAATCAGAAGGACCTCTAACCTGAGGTAAAAGGACTACCAATAAACTGCAGTGAGGAGCTGAAATTAGCCTCTGGTGTGCAGCTATAGCTCTCTGCCTGCCTGCTGTTTGGCCGCAGCTCTCCCCTTCTTCTGTTTTCAACCAACATTTTCAACAACATTTCCACTATAGTCAGAAACAAAAGCCCCACACTAATATTTTCTGGAGTTACATAAAGCCCAACAGGTGGTTACAGACCAGCCACTGGCAATACTGCACTGTTACGCAAGTGTAATATGGAAATTTCCTTCGTGGCTTGAAGCAGATTTTCTGACCGCTGTGACATCAGCTGTCAAGTAAGACATCAAGATTTCTTTTTGAACTGCAGACTACTGTACTGCTGTCATTTTTAATAAGACATTTAAAGGGGACGTATCATGCACATTTTCAGGTTTGTTTTTATATTCTAGGCCTCTGCTGGAATATCTTTGCATGATTTACAGTTCAAAAACATCGTATTTTTCTTGCAGCGGTCCTTTATGCAGCCCCTCAGTTCAGCCTCTGTCTGAAACAGGCAGGTTCAGCTCCTGTCTCTTTAAGGCCCCCCTTCACAATGAGCCCACTCTGCTCTGATTGGCCAGCTTCAGGAAGCTTCCACCAGCTCCGGAGGCTACATAAACAAACTACATTAGAAGGATTTGACTTCTTTTCTCGCCTAACCCTAACCCTATCCAAGGGGGGCTGAGATGGTAGATAAATGCTGCTGATGAAATCCTTCTACTTAAGTACTAGAAGTATTTCACTTCTTATTTTCTCTAAATGGAAACTTCTCAAATACATCGGTACATGTTCGTACCCCAATCTGATCCAAAATATGAGAGTGGAGAATGTGAGCAACCTGTGAAACAACCTTAGACTTCATCATGAGGAAGACATGAAGGTAACTCTGCAAAAACAGTAGACTGAAGCCCTGACTTTTGACTTGCAGGGAACATTTTTCACCTAAAGTTTTGGAGCTTTGACCATGTTTTACATGATAAGAGTATAAAAATAACAGAAAATCACAAGAAACATAATGTGTCCTCTTTAAACTATTGTTAGAACTATGTATAATGCAAGATAAATGTGTGAGTGCTATCAAACTAACTGGCCAAGAGAAGGAATACGCACATTTCCGAAAAGATTCAACTTTTACTTCACACCCAAATCATGTGACGCAGTTGGTGGAAACATTTCAGACTCAACACCATAAATGGAAAAAATGTGGATGAAGTTAAAGCTGTTTGCTACCTTTTAAAAAATTGAAGCTGCAACCATAATGTGACCCGGACAAGAAAGTCTTAAGTCACTTGTTAGCTTGCCACTCAGTGAAGTGCACATTGTTGAGTTATCAAACCACTTCTACAACACTGAGCCTTTATTCACTCAAATAAATTATGTTTTCGATTTCTATTACATTTTTTGTGACACCCATAGAAAACACAATAGAGTCATTCTAATAGAAATAGAGAGAAATAAAGAAAGTATATCACAGCTATATAACTCATGTCACCTAAAAAACAACAGCATATTACCAATAAAAACAGCCTCATCAGTGTACCGTGTCTATAAAAATCCCCAAATCTGAGTCACCCATTAATGCCTCATTCTGGTGGTTTAGTAGTCGACATGGATAAACTGAAGCTCTGTCAAAGTCAGCAATTTAAAAAACAATATTAAATAAAAGATAAGACTCGCATCGAGCCTTCAGTAATGACTGATATGAAGTGGCATTTGTTTTTTATTCAAATAGGCGCCGCTTATCTGTGAGAACACAAAGTGGAAGACGCAGTAAGTGGCTCAAATGGTAGTTACGACATCAAGTGAAAGGAAAAATCAGTTTAACCTTAAAAGGGCCCGATTCAGACGCCTGCTGCTTTCTCAATGTAGTTTGTTAATGTAGAGATTTAGGGCATTTTAAGATGTTTAAGGAATACAATATAATGTAACTGTTCTAAGTTGCCCTACAATAACCTGTGACAGCACATGCATATAAAAAAAGAGATGCAGTTTCTTTCTATCTTCGTCTCTAATTCTCCACCCCCCCCAGCCCCCTTCCACTGTCCTCCTCCATCACTCTCAACTCTCCACTTCTCTTCTCCTTTCATTCCACATCTCTCTCTCTCTCTCTCTCCCTCCTTTCTGTCTCTCCCTGGTTCTTTGCCATCCGTCTGCTGCTGTGCCTGAGGTGCCGGGTGCTATTTGGATGATTTAGTCCGAGAGGGAGAGAGGGATTTCATTAGCTGTTTACCTGAGGGCCTCTGGTACCTGTGGTGCTATAAGGCTGCTTTATTAAAAAAAAGAAAAAAAAGGGCCATGTTCAGCTGTAGTGGAGCGCAGTGGCTCGGCGGGTTAAGGTTCACCCTGTGCATCTGGTCATGGGTTCGAGTCCTCGGAGTGAGCGTGCACCTTTGGGCTTGTGATACCTGCGGCACTATGAGGATGCTTTATTTATAATCCTTGACTTGACAGGGGGAAGAACACAGGGGCTCAGTGGGTTACGGTGCTACTACACACTGTGGGTTTGAATCCTCTGAGCGGGGTGAGGACGCACCTGTGGGCTTTTGGTGACTATGGTGCTATAACACCGGTTTATTAAAAATCTAAACCACACTGCGAGGGAGTTCACTTCAGGTTACGGTGCAGACTGTGTGTTCAGGCTCTGAGCTTGAGTCCATTTCAGAAGAAAAAAAAAAAACAACATGAGAGAGGAGATCTACTTCATTAACTATCTGAGGGCCTAGGCTGCCGCTGGCACTTCAAGCCTGGTTTTTATCAGTTCTGTTCCATGTTATTATAGAAAAACTTTGGTTTATTAACACTGTGGCCTGATTTTCAAAGTTTTACGCAATATTTCTATCAGTTATGACAGTAAACAACAACATTTGACTGATTAGCACCGCTGTCTCCTGATAATTTTGTTTATATTTACTAGTTTGAAAGGAAACATAATGTCACAAGTGTTTCTAATGAAGCGTAACCTGGAAGTTATACACATGGCATACTAATCTGCAACATTTTTTTACTCCCTCACCTATTAAAACTGTTTACTGTTTTGTAAAATGGTTTATTCTCTCTTTTGTGAATATAGATCTTGTTGTTTATGATGCTTGTTTGATGCTTTTAATGTATAGAACTTTATAACCTTTGTTTTGTAAGGTGCTATATAAATGGCAACGTTCAGGGAGGTTAGTATTGTCACTCCCGACTCTCTCTGCTGAGCTCGGTGTCTTCTTTTGTGGAGTGACACTGATGTATATCTGCATGATGATAATGTATTAGTTAGTAGAGATATCTGACTGAGCTGAACTTCTGTTAACATTATAAGGAAATTAATACAATGGATATATATATGCAAAGGTGCAAAGGTTTATGATTTGTGGCAACTACTTTAAAGCATTATTAATGTTTTGATGATTATATTTCAGCAATAAAAGTACTTTGCTAAAACTGCTAAATATTCTTATACACATGGAGTTTTGTGTAAAATACATTTCTTCATAAAACATTTGCATTTCTTAAAAGTATTTTAAATCCTTCATTGTGTACATCCATGTTTCCTAGGTTTTCTTGTCTTAACTGGCACATTTCTGCCACCTGTGACCCTTCGCAACATCATGAGATCACGAGAGAATCCATCTCGTCAGACTTGAAGTTAGTCACTAGTCTCAATCAGCAATCAGTGTCGTGAAACCAGCTGCCTCACAAGGTAAGATGGTGATAGGCAGATGGTTCATCCAATCACCTGCCAAGTTTTGTTTTTGGAAATGCCTGCCTTTTTCTAAACAGTTTGCAAGGATGACATCTCAGATGGTTCTGAGTAATAAACCCATCTGGCTCGTCAGGTTAAGCCACCTGTAGATCAGTAGAGTTTTATGAGACCTTTGGTAGGACTGTGTGTTGCGTTGACAGGTGCCCAGTCATAAAAAAACTGCTCCATGGCACTACTAGAGGTCAGAAAGTTTGCAGTATACCTTTAACAATGAGCCTGATTAGGTGATGAAATAAAGTTAAGAACCAACAGAGAGTTATCGCCCCAACCCTGCTGTTCCCCTCAGAGTTTTATAGCATCTTTTACCTCATTTGTTTTGGTTGTAAATAAGGTTTGTCCGATCCACTGCGAACCTCTGACTGCTTGTAATTCTGGTCCTGGAGGTATTTCTTTTTAGTTATATTGCAGCATTCATAGAGCTGAAGAATTACAATGTTATTATAACTAAAGATAGTGGTAGTGATGGTGAAAAAGTACAAAAATAAGCATAAAACCAGACTTTTATACACAGTTTTGTTCTGGTTGTGAGTTTGAGTCTGTTTAATAAAAAAACAACCTCAGAGAAGATTCATTACATTTGCATTGAGGACCTTTGCTGCCAGTGGAACATTTTTCTTCGTTGTTAGTTCTGCTTGAATTTATTAGGAAACTCAATGGAAAAGTATTTCTTACTCACTGGTCATGTCGTAAGTTAAAGTTCAAATGATGACAGTGATGTGTTGTAAGGTTGTTTTATCAGGAATCTACACCGGAAAAGCAAACACGGTACAAAATTAGGAATCTATTTTTCTGAGCAGAATTAATCAAGCATGGATCTGCGGTGTTTTATAATGAACCGGCAGTATTTGTTCAGCTGTCAACCTGTAGTAAGTGGCAGAATTAATCAAGCTTATCTTTGTAACGTCAGCTTTAATCAACATTGCTTGGCATGTCCTGTGGCCTTTGACATAATTTGTATGCTGCAGTCAGCTCTCTGCTTGCAGAGACAGCTGTGGATATAATAGGTCACACACAAAACCCCTCACACACACACACACACACACACACACACACACACACACACACACACACACACACACACACACACACACACACACACACACACACACACACACACACACACACACACACAGGCACCTGCAGCACATACAGAGATATGAATACACAGATCACTCTGCATTTGCACATATTTCATATGTATGTGCACACTTATGAACTCTCATGCATGCATGTGAATAAATAACATGCAGCAACATATAAACTATATACAAATACTTCAATCTGTACATTTTGCGTAAAAACCCACACACGTGCTACGTACCAACAAAGAGCAAGTGGAGAAAGAAAAAGACACTAAAAGACACATAATGCCTGAGGGAGGAGTCAAGTTGGAGTCATGTTGCAAACTATACCTGTATTATTGAGTGTCATCTCCAGCTTTAAAATACATTCAAAGCTATCTCACAAAGATATTTCTTTTTTAAGTCTAAAAATCCTTTACAGTAAACTATATAAATATTGTATGGATGCTTGAAGTGTGAATACTATCATATATGAGCAAGTGTAAATGCCATAAATATAAATGTATAAATACACATCATTGTAAACTAACAGACTAATCTCAATCAAATGATCAAAAATGATAATATGCATCACAGTTCTCCCCACCAGTAATACACACACCATCGAAAGAGGAAAATTGGTGTTAAAAAAGGTCAGAACACAATTAAATAGACAAGAGAATTGTTTTTGCTATATTCAAGAATTGATGTAAAAAGGTAATTTTCACATAAGCTTTTTAATGACAAATAAACAACACAAAAATTAGAAAATAAATCATGATACTTTAACAGAATGTGGCTTAAATGATAAGTTCATATTCTTTTTGTTTATTATAACACAATACTCAACTAAGAAGTATAAGAAAAAACTTACATACTGCAGCTTTAAGCCAAAGCTTCAGCAGACTGTTTTGGTCAAACTGAATGCCATTTACACAGAATGACTGTGAATGTTGTTCCTCTATTTCTTAAAGTGTTGTCGATTCAAGTTATCACTTCACAAGCCTTTCAACTTGAGTATTGTCATAAGACACACCCTATAATTTCCTACAAATAGTCTATTCACCAAATATTACCTATATCAAATGTTTCGGTTATTGCTTCTTCTTCTGTTATTTTGCAAAGGAGTAGTTGTTCATTCCTGTTTGCTGAATAAAACTAACAATGTGTTGTTGTTTTTTAACCTGACAGAGCCATCAGTGCAACATCTGGCTCATGCTTGAGTAATATGCTCACCTCCAGTGCTGGTTAGAAGCCAAGTTTGCAGCCTTATCACGGCAGATCTATCTATTATTTTCCACCTGCCCTCTTGCGACACTCTTGACATAATCTGTGGACATCTCCGTTTAATGCATTAATATATTTTTTTATAGGTGTTTTTTTATGCTTGCACCAAAAAAAGCAGCTATTTCTGTGAGTCTTCCTCTTGGCGTCAGTTGGAGATAACGCTGACTGACAGCGAGCCCGGTGGAAAGGTTGCTTTGGAGGCCCATCACTCTGGGAGAGGCCTCTGAGCTCTACACCGCCTGAAAAGCACCGGCACTACAATAGGGCAAGCATCATGGGAGGCTTCCCTCCTCGCTGATGGCTCCCTCTCTGCCCCCCCGCACCTCCACTGACGAAAAAAAGGATTTTCAACACCCACACATACACAAACATACCTGGTAGCTACGGGAGACACAGAGATCACAGGAGGTGAACGGTGTCACAGCTGGAGCTAAGACATCTCTCTCTTTTTCGCTCCCTCTTTTCCTTTTCCTCTCCATCACTCTTTGTGTCATTGCTTACAGTTCTCTCCTTTCGACCTTTTCCTGAGACCTTTTTGCCAGACCTCCTCCTGTAATCCTTCCACCTGCCTCTCCCTTTTTGCAGCTACACCCCCTGTAGCCCCTTTCTGTCAATTTCTCCCTCTCTCACCCTCATCCACTTGTCACGCCCAAGTACTCCTGTCACCTTTCCGTCTACCTTCCCCCCCTGCCTGCCCCCAGCCCCCAGCCGAGCTTTCACCCCTCAGGTCCTTTTCTATCAACCTCTCCCCTCCTTCCTATAACCCCTCTCTTGTAGCCTTGAAAACCTCTGCCTGTCACTTCACCTTCTCTCCCATCTCTCATTTTTTTCAACCCTTCCCCTTCTCGCCGCCACCACCTCCTGTCAATCTACCTTGTTACATGACCCACTTACAATAAATCCTGCAAAGCTTCCTCCTCTCACCATCTGTAATATTTTCTCTTTCCCCTCCCCTATTTTTTCAGTAGGAGGGGTGAGACACACACACACACACACACACACACACACACACACACACACACACACACACACACACACACACACACACACACACACACACACACACACACACACACACACAAACACACACACACGAAGGCACCTGCAGCACGTACAGACATGTCCATGTTAGGACATTGCATTGACCTGGACCTCTGAAATGACGTTTTGCCTCATTAGGACCGGGCTTTGGTTCCCATGAGGACTACTTTACACCGGAAAAGGTCCCAAAGAGGCATGCACACACACACACATACAGTACACACACAAACACACACCTACCTTTTAGTCTGCTTGACCTTTGCACACTGAAAGCCACTGGCTTAACAGTTGTCTCTGGTGACTTTTTCCTTTTGACAAGGTTGTTTAATTATTAATAAAACAATGCAGGTTTATGGTGCTTCTAGCATACCAAAGCAAAAACACATACTGTAAATACATCCAATATGATGACTGACATGAACTCGCCCAGTGATTCCAGCGCCTAGAGGGTTGAATGAAGGTTAAATGAAGGAAATCAGACAGGATATTGTGCATTAAACGTCTGGTAATACTTTGTGGGGTTACAGCTCCATCTCTGTCCATGCTCTATCTCCACTGTAACACAGCTTATGGTTTTGAGCCATTGCAACCTTGTCTCCCAGAGATTAGGTTGATACACAACTAAAGTGTTTTTCCAAGTATTTTATGTTGGCAAACATAATCACTGCTTGGATTATGTTCATGTTTTTGTCAAATGCTTACTTCCTGTATCCAGAATAAACTACATTCAGTTAAAACAAAGGAGAACTGACCAGAGTGTTTTTAGTTGCGAATCAAGGGCTACAGAACTCAGAGAGTCACTCAACGTACAACAATGTGTATTTTTATAGTTTTTGGACAACAATGGAGGTCTACCACACAAAGAAGCATTAGGTATATCAGGCTTTTGATACACACACAAGACTTGTAAATAGAATCAGTTCATTGTTGGTTTATAGGTTGACCATCCATTCAAACCCCCTACGCGGGACCCTTAAGT
Organism: Scomber scombrus; assembly: GCF_963691925.1. Classification (NCBI taxonomy): domain Eukaryota; kingdom Metazoa; phylum Chordata; class Actinopteri; order Scombriformes; family Scombridae; genus Scomber; species Scomber scombrus. The sequence continues at coordinate 25,279,846 of NC_084981.1, read as the reverse complement.
GAGCAGCACATTCATGCACATGCACATGTAAGCACTTATTTATGCACCATAAGCGTTTTCATCAGGATGAGGGACAGTTATTTCAGTCCTTGGCACATCAACCAAGCGCACCTTTCAACATCATGGATAGCCCCTCAGCAGAAGAAGGATGATGTTTTGTCTCCTAATAGCCACCAGTTTTATTTGTCAGTGTGCACAGACGCAGGTTGTCAGCTAAATGGTTGACTGTGACACATTCTCATATGTTTTGGGGTTTTTTTTCGATGAAGAAAAAGTACAAATGTCACTATGCCATTAGCTGGTTGCAAGTTAACAAAGATTAAAAGGTCAAAACATTACCTCATTAGTGACAAAAACGGATAAACAGCCTTTAAAGAAGATTGCTGGGAAAGTTTGGTAGTGAATGTTGAATACTGGCACATTTTAGTGTTTTAAAGATATTTGTCAGGACTCAGGATGCACAGCTTGAAATCAGGACAATCCCAAACAAACTGGGATGTCTGGTCACCACATTGGTTTGGCTCTTGCACATGAAGTTTGTCATTTGAACAAAAAAATAAGATTAAAGATTGTAGCCAGTGTCAAAAAACCCCAACACTGACTGTTAGTAGGAGACCAAGTGCACACCATAGTCTCAGGTGTCAAAGTCAGACACTTCAACTTCCTTCTTATCGAAGTTTTGTTGTGCTGTTGCTTCTGCGAGAGGACAGCCATTTAAGCCAGAACCACTTGAGATAATTTCTTAGGAAAATGTAAAAATAAGTCACTTTAAACATTTGAACAAGCAACCAAATGTGTTATTTTTCTTGTATGACAGATTCTAAAAAACACCAGTTCAAAAAACAAACAAACTTTGCTTGTCCTTTCTTGTGAAATTTAGACGAAAATCTACAGAAGCATCTCTCATATCTCTACAGAGCCAAAACCAACATGTGTTTCTCATTGTGTCTCCAGTTTGGTTTCAAAATCCCAAGTGTTGCTATGCACATATTGCAGCCTTTTCATGTGAAACCCTGAAAAAGCACCCGGAAAAAAGCACCTAGCCACTGCTCTTTTTTTTTTTTTTTTTTTTTTTACTACTGCTGGTCGGTTGCTTGGTTTCCAATTTCTCTCCATTTTTTCCCTTTCAGCCGTTTCAAACTTTTCCACTCAATCCAGGCCCTTTTTGTGCTGATGTAGGGGGAGGAAAAAAAGAAATGTATTTGAGTGCTGATTTTTCTCCTTTCGACTGGCCTTTTGTGTGACGGCTACGGCAGAGAAAAGGAAAAGATGGAGAGGAGCTGGAGAGGTCATTAACTGCTTTCTTTCACTCAAGAGGAATGAAAAGGAGGGATGATTATGTGGCCTTGTGGATCTTTTACTTCATTCATGCATGTATGCTGACACCATTACAAAAACTTATACAAAAAACCCACCATCTTCCATTTGTAATATCAGGTAATATTTGAAAGACACACTGTATGGACATAGTATTTTCTGTAGCAACAGCCGTCTTTTGCTCTCGCTCACTTTCAAAGCTGAAAAGATCATTTAAGAGGAGAGATATTTGATTTAATACAAGCTGAATAAAGAAATAATTCAAAGGCATAGTCAGTTCTCTGTGTTATACATATTGTATGTGTTGAAGTTTGTTAATATTTACTTTTTTGCCATGATGAAAATACAAGACTTAGCATAGTGTAAATATTAAGATCCTCCTCTTCGACAGCTGCCCTGTCTCCTTGAAATTACACGGAGGCATAATGAATTGGTAACAGCTAATGCATTTTGAGAGAAACATAAAAATCACCTGAACTACATTTTTTTTATCAACATAATGAGAAGAGGTTATTTATATTGATCTAAAAAATGTAAAATGTTTGAAAGTAAAACTTCACAGTATCTCTTGGTACTGATGAATGCATGATAAAACTTTTATGTTTTAGCACTGACGGGATTTAGAGTCAGGGAATTATTGTGGTTTGGTTTAATACCGAAAAAGTCAAAAGTGACTTGAAACAGGAGACAGGATGTGTTTATAACCAAACCTTGTTGTTTTCCTAAGTTTTACCAAAGTGCTCTTGTTACCTCAACCCTAACCGCATGTGGGATGTGAACTCCGACAACACAAAGAGTCTGCTGCCATGCTAGTGACTCAGCGAGGCTGTAAATCAAACAAAAAAAACAAAGTAGAGGATAAAATGGACTCGCTGATGCCGCTAGATGAAAAGTCAGGATCAGAGTTGCTGTAATGTGAGTCATCCTGAGGCGAGTCTGCACCATTGAAGGTAATTTTAAAACCACAAATGCCAACCTCATGAACTCGCTAGAGGAAAAGTCAGGGGTTCACCAACGTTACAGGATGATTTGTCTGGGAATGATCCTTTTCTCTTTATTTTGCAGGAGCTTTTCCACCTTTTTGTGTATTTTTTCAATTAAATGCTGTTTATTTTGTCTTAAGTTTTAAGAGAGGTCTTTGTGAAACTTTTCATTTCTTACCTCTACCTGGTTGTTTACTTTAAATCATAGATAGTTTAGTAAAATATAATCTTTTATAACAATACTTTTATATGCAAACATGTATAATTTAAAATTTTGCTAATCAATCAAGTAGATATGACAGTTTAAACTTTGACCTGCTGGTGCAACAAAAATCTGAAAAAAAGGGTAAAGTCAGAATCACTAAAATCATTAGGATTTATCCTCTGAGGAACAACATTTCATGGAATCTATTGGATAGCTGCTTAGTCATTTCACCATAAAATGAGGCTTGGCAAAAGTTCAGACTCTTTTCAAAACAGGTCGAACTCTAATTACTCTCTTTCTCATGCATGCTCACTTATTTCCTGGTTGTCAATGTTTAGGGGGCGTACTTTGAGTTTCAGTTGTCACCTGTCACTCACGTTATCCAATAGCACAACATCACACTTTCTTTGTAGCCTATCATCTAGTTGTGGTCTTTGTAGTGTAAAATTTGGTGATAATTACTAACAATGAGCAATGTTGTATCTGCTAAAAGGGTACTTGATTGTTGACTATTATTTGCTGAAGATGTTCAAATTTGAAGGCATTATGTTAGACGAAGGTGTATGTGATTCTGCATTTAGTGAGTGAATAAGTACCTTATAATTGAATAAGTATGAGAAACCACAATATATGTGATTATATATACCACACTTTTATATTATTATTATTATTAGTACTATAGAAAAGAATGCAGTAATAACAGTATTTGGGTAATATTGAACTTGAAGACATCTGTGATAAACATTGCCCACACAGCTAATACCAGCTAAGGAAGATAGGTGGAAGCACTTAGTAAATGGAAAACTACTGAACTTGAAGCTGTGAATGATGTAATCCAGAATCCCCCTATAGCAAAACACCTGCTAGCATAGAAACGGAAGGAAGAGCCATAAAAGGTGTTTTAAGGCGTCTTTAGGATAGGCGCCAAGAACGTGAGTTCAAGTTGAGGTGAAATAGGGTGCGAAGAACGTGAGTACGAGTTGGGGGGAGAAAGAAGCGGATTGGTTGAAACTCACTCCACCGAGGGATGGGGTCGAAACTTTTCTGCAAGAGTCAGCAATATAGATCAGGATAAAAAAGGCTCCGAGTTTTAGCTCTTGGTGTCATGTATGCATAGATTCTGTCTGTGTATGCTGGCTCCGGGTTTTTCTGTCGACAATAAAACTCTAACTGCATTCAGACTGGACGACTCCTGGTGACTTTTTGATTGAGTATTTTTTGGAACTTCTGACTTTCTCCGAAGACGAAGTACTCAGAATGATTTAGGCTCTACATCTTTTTTAAATATGTTTCTTTCTGCTGTACTCTGACATACAGCTGCAGGATCAACAGTCCCATCTTTTCATCGACCATCATTCTCATCAGACTGGACTTCATGGATCTATCTCATGGCTCTTCTGGGATGATGTTCTCTTGGAGTTCAAGCACCAAAGCCTTCGTCTATCTCATTGTACTTATATAATAACCAATTCTTTCTCATTCTCTTGTCTTTCCTGATTGAACTAAAATTGACATCTGCTGACAATTTCCTGAGTTGTGTAAATTGACAACTATCATAAATGTGTTTCTCCAGCTCTTATTAGATACTTGTTTGTCAATGTACAGACCACAGACGACACATACACCACAAATAAAAACATGCCCCACTGATTTTGATAATAAGACGTACACATGACAGGAGGGTTTATGAACTCTTGTAATATTTCTATATTTAAATGAGTGTGGGGTTGTGAGGCGAAGACAACTAGATCCATTTCTGTCACAGCTGATTGCATCTTCCTGTTTGTCACAACATAAGACAGAACATATGGAGTGTTTAATGTAAATATACACATTTTTATCAACTGGAACAAAGTGAGAGCCTGTAGTTAATATTTTAAAATTATCAGCATAATCATAGGATGGATTAAAAAGGAAAAACCGAATAAAAGCTTAAAGTTCAAGTTCTTTATCAGGTATTTCACAACAGCTGCATTTTTTTTCTTTTGCTGGGAGCTGAAACTGTTCACAAAGAATAAAAAAGTCATCATGAGAAAGACATTTTTTGGGTGCGATTGAGTTGGATTGATCCCCTGAAGCAAACCTCTTAATTGGTCATAAGTCTCACTCCATAAACCCGATGTGTGTAAAGTACCACAAACTGTCTGTCACCTCATTAACTCACTATATACATATGTAGAAGAACAGGTGAATACTGTCCGTCTGGATGAGAAACACCTGTTCAACAACCAGGCTGATTCATCATACATCATTCTTTCAAAATGTCTTTATTTGATGTTGTGATTTTAGGTCCAGACACTTGTGTTTCTTCCTATTCTTGAATGGCACGAAATCAAATAAAATTACAGGTATTACAGGTACTTATTAAAGAAAGTTACTATATGTTTTGTGTTGAGATTTAGATGCATTTATCAAATTTAAAACCCTCCTTGCATACATGCAGAAAAAACACCACAGAACTTATCACTTATAAACCAAAAGGTGTTGCAGAACATACAAAATAACAACAGCCTCATTTAACTCTAAATGAATTCAGTGTTTACAGAAGGCGCCGTACGCATGCATGTTTTTTCTGAAGCTTTGACATGCATGCAAAACAAGTTTAATGGATGTACGCCGTCAAGATGATCAAAACAAAACAGAATGAAAAATTGATTGTATTCAGTTACTTAGTATGTAAAACAAAGCCGGAGTGACTGTGACGGCGTTTAAGGAGAAAACAAAGTGACAGACATCTGAAACTCAAGCTGTGCTGCAAATCTCTGTTCTGTATGTTTGACATTAGCACACCGCCTGAATGCTTGGGGCTGTAAAACATTGTTTATGTTAATGTGTAATTTGGTTTGTCCTTATACTGTAACTGTATACATTCATTATTTGGAACATGTGTGCTCACTTTTAGAATGAAACCAAAGCTGTCCTGTTTCTTCTTCAAAATTACTTTGGTCACTTTCGGAGTGTTTGTATGCAGAGTCACGTTCCTCCTCTGTCTGTCCTGTCTGCTGCTCTCTCTGCCTCAATGACTCTCAGTCCTTCTGGCTATATGTAAACTACCCAGCATATGCTAGACCATTTCCACCCTCTACCTCTGTCTGTCTGTCTGTGTTCATGCATAAGAGTATGCATGTGTGTGCATCCATGTAGACAAACTACTTATGGAGATCCCGCTGCTCCGATATATCTCATTCTCCCTGTTCTCTCTATATGCACACAGGGTTTTTCTATTTGAATGCATCTATGTATGCATTCATGCACATTCCTCCATCTTTCTTTCTTCCTCCACATTGTTACAGCTACCTGAATATCAATAGTTCCCACAGTAGGAGCCCCATACTGTATCTCCAAAATGTCAGCTTGTCAGGTCATATAAAATGCTGCCTTTGTTTCAATGTAACCCCAGTGCGTTTTTGAGTTCAAAAAATTACATTTTGAAGTACTTTAAAGGCAGGATGGTGCCGGAGTTTTTTCTCAACGTAAAGACAATTGAGAGGAATGGCTCAAAGAGACCTACGCCGTATTCACTCCAATTCTGCACTTTTGGGGATTTTTTTAGCCTGTTTAGCTCATTGTTTTGGGCTTATGTACTGTATGGTTCATACTGGACAAAAACTCCCCCAAAAATCCAATTGATTGCAGATGTTGTGCCCTGTCTGTTTAATGTGGTTAGCCAGAACAACTTTGAGTTATTAATGTTACAGTGAAGCTTTTCATGATGTTTCTCTCTATTAAATCTCTTTTGCTATATATATTTTTGCATTATAATAAATGCTTGTGTCTATTTGTACAGGAAATTGAAACATTTTTTAACTCATCTCACTCCCTATGTTTCACTCTCCCTCCATTACACACTGTTGGTACTTGCATTTGTGTGTATATATATATATATACATTTTTAAATGACACTTTTTAAAAACCTCTTTCTCTCCATGTGTTTGTGTATTTATTGAAAAGTGACTTGAATTTAAAAACAACAACAACCTGTTTTGCTTTCTCTCCATTTGTTAAGAGTGTTCTCTCCCTCCCCTTCTCTTTCAGCACTCTGCAGCAGACTTTTCCTTTTGTGTGCATTGATGTATATATTTCACTACTTTTAAAGGTTTCCTATCTGTGCCCATCCCTCCATCTCCCCTTCCCACCCTCCTCTGCTCTCAGGTGTGTTATTTATGAGTCAGCCTGCTGGCCTGTGAATGTCTTTCCCTCCATTTTATGCTCAACTCCTTCAGAACTCATTAGACTGTGAAGGGCAATCTAGCCAACACTGAAAGAGAGCGAAAGCGCCAATTTTTCCTCTTCTTTTTCTGCTGCCTTACAGCCATTACACACGGACGCCTGTTTTTTAAAGGTGGGCTGTGTCGCTTTCAGCCGAGGTGGGAAATGGTAGCTGGGACAGAATCGATTTGGATAACATAGCCGAGCATTATAAGGAACAACAGTGACAAGAAAAATACTGTTGGGAGCGGAGTTGCTGTTGCAGCGAGCTGTCTGAACTGTCTCAGGTGTTGTGTTAACCTCTCTGTCTTTTAAAAAAAAATTGAAGTTTAATGTAAAACAATCTCAGTGAATTAACAACAGATAGATGCCTGACAATCCTTTTTAATGTGTATTCATTCATTTACTTGACCTGATTGTTAATCATGTTCAAGCATGCATGAAAAGACAAACCCAGGTAGTTGTATTTTCTTATTTTTATATTCTCTTGACATTTGCAAATTCTGTATTGTGTATTCATATTAGTATACAATTGGGGTCTCAAACAAAAACTCAGATTAGTCAGATTCAATTCCACATAAATTACTCATTGCCCACCATCTGTAAAACGGTGTCAGCCTTTCTTTTAGGTTTAGAAAGAGACTTTTTGTTGTCTAGTGTGCTGTGATGAATCAGGTTGCTGCTGGGTAAAGATAAATATGGACATGTTGCACAGTTAGGTGCAGCTTTTTTGCAGCCTTAAAAGCAAATCATTACTCTATAATTACTAAAATGAAATAAAAGATATTTTGTAGGCCAGATTGGATAGACGATTCCTCAAATAAACATTTGAGCAACCTTAAAAAATTACCTCAAGACCCCTGCTGTCCTTACATAGATTATTATTTAAAGTACATTTAGTCACACGGCCATAACTTCTCCAATTTCAGTTCATCTGTTTAAAAACTGAAAGTTGCAAAGAAATCAAATTATTTCAAGACACTGTGACTGGACTAATGATTGATAGTTTACGTACTGAAACAGTTTGTCTATAGAAAGAAAAGTACTGTAGTTATTTATTGTGTTATATTTTGTTTATTTTGTGGCATTTAGCAGCTGAACATAGCGCAGTAAAAGCATGGAAAACATACTTTTCCCCTCAGTGCACTAATGTATTTTAGTCGGAGCACATTTAGCTTCCAGTCTCTCTGATTTACTTACTGTTTGCTAACCCATAAGCTGCATCAAACAGTCTGTGTTAAACATGTTTCTGAGTCTTTGAAGCCATAAATCCTAAAGCTAAACACGTTGTGGGATGTCAAAGGTTGCTAATGTGAAGTGTGTTTCATTATGAACAGAAACAGTACTGTCTTGGTTATATTCCAACATCCTGCTGAGCTAAAAATCAATAACATGATTTGATGTGTTTAGGAGAGTGGATGCGGTCATTCAGTCTCACACACACACACACACACACACACACACACACACACACACACACACACACACACACACACACACACACACACACACACACACATACACACACACACACACACACACACACACACACACACGTTAACACACACAACCAAAACACTAATATATATGATTACATGCATTATTACAAACACATACACAAAGTTTTATACACATAGAGACAGAGAACTGTGGCTACATCTTGTACTGTGAGTGAGGTTGCTCCTTGATACACCTGTTATTAAATGTTCAGTGTGTTAGTGTGTGTGTGTGTTTGTGTGTGTGTGTGTGTCTTCATTGTATTGAGACAAAGGTCAACTTGTAAGGTGAGAGTGAAGCCGGAGAGAGGCTGACAGAGAGAAAAACACGGTGCAGCTTTCCTTCTGGCTCACGACACAAAGCATCTTGGAATTGGATCTGACCCATGACCACCGTCACCGGCCACATTTTCTCTCGCCAAGCTTTTTGCTCTCTCAGTGATATCCTAAAGCAAAAAAAAAAGCTGTAAACAATTCTGTACAGTCACATGTAGGCCTTGAGATGTCAGTATTGATTGTTTCTGTCTTTAAAAAGCTTAGAGGAATCAACTATTAATGTGTTTATGATGTTATGCTTTTGTAACACAAGAAAACATTGTGTCACATGTAAGATTTGCCCCCTTATGTCTGCTGGCTCAGGCTCTCTCAGGTAACAAAAAAAGTCCTTCAATAGACTTGTCTGCATGAGTGGATGGTGCGGATAAAAACAGAAGCTCCTCTGCATGAGTCAACCAGGTGAAGAGTGAGGCTCTACACCTGGGAGAGTGGAGGTGTAGGGGTGCTTTTGGTGGATGAAAGAGGGTATGAAGGTTTTAAGAGCTTTTAGAGATGTATATATATGCTGGAAACAAAAGTGAGATAGTGTGGTGGAGGTTGTCTATTTTGAAGGTTTGTCTATATGGAAATGATTGTAACCCAAGCTGGTAGAGAGGTTCTGGTTGTTTCTAACTTGGTCTATAGTTAAGCAGTTAAAAAAAAGGCCTTTGGGAACTTCTGGTCTGGATAGCATTACACCTCTGCTGGAAATGTTTACCTGCCTATAGATGAACTTGGGCAGGAACTCACTGACATATAGTCTAACCTGCAATATCCACAGCATCCAACTGAATCTCATTCAGGCTCAGTTGTGGCTGCCGGAGACAATCCACTGGCGGATGTGTGCATGTCCACTGAATACTTTTATTTTATACACAATAAAGATAGAAAAGTTACCACTGTGAGTTGTAAAATCTTGTTTCTGAGTATTATAAACTGCTGTGCATCTTTTTAGTGTCTGATAAGCCATTAAACTTATACAACTTACAACTCAAACTGGATCTCTTGGATAGTATTTCATGTCTCACTGATACATGGAGCAACACCCCCTCAATGATACAGCCCTGTGTTGTCGAGGGTAACAACAGTTTTTGGTGTGAATGCCCACTATAGCTGTGGTATGGTGTGGAAGACAACATACCAGATCTGTGTTAAAGTGTTCAATCTAGGTTTTCTGGTAGGTATAAAGGAGTTTCCCTTAAAAGCGTTGGCTTGTATTCCCAGTATAAGCAGACAGCTGAACTCTAGTGAAATATCTCACATGGGATGATAGCCACAAACAGACATATCTTAGTGCTTTTTCATTTTCATTAGCTGTTTGGGTTAATAAGTGTGTGGTTTTAGGGTTTAGAGAAGCATTTTCATTAGAGTTATTTGCTTTTGGAGCTAAATCTTGCTCCTAAAACTGTTCATACACTGATTAACTTTGTATCAGGGCTGGCAAAACAGACCATCTGGATACCCAGGGAGAATAGGATGTGGTGTGGGTCGTTTGGACCCCGAGCAGATGACTGAAGGCCTGGTGGCAGCTCGCCTCAGGGTGGAGTGTGCCTATTATTATCATCAGGCAGCGGATAAACTGAGGTTCTTCAGCCTATTTTGCTGTGAGAATGTGTTAAAACTTATGCTAGTGGTTCAAGTTTTTAATGTAACTTCACATGCACAATTTAAAATGCATATATGTTCATATGGTGTATCCCTCATTGTTAAATATAAGTTATTTTAAAATTCTCCTCTCTTCTATCTAAATCTCCTCTCCTCTCAATCTCCTCTTTGCTTTCCTCATTTCATTGTATCTTCCACTCCTTCACTTTCTCCCTGCGATACTCCCCATCTTCCTCTCCTCTTGTTTACTTTCCTCTTTTCTCCTCCTCTCTCCTGCAATCTTTCTACCTTGTTTATATATTTTTCCCCTCTTATCTCCTGTCAGGCAGGAAAACAGCCATTTGGGGTCCTGCCGACACCAATTTCCTACCACCAGAGCGACACACACACACACACACACACACACACACACACACACACACACACACACACACACACACACACACACACACACACACACACACACACACACACACACACACACACACACACACACCAATTTCCCCTGCCATATAACCAGACACCCTGCTCTGCCTAATATAGCTCTCAACACAATCTCACATCATCTTCTCATCCCTCCCTCTCTCTCTCTATCATCTGCAGATCCCAGCCGGCTTCTTATTCCCCCTCTTTACGCTTGTCTCGCTACCTTCCTTCCTCCCTTCCTCCTTCCCTTCCTTTCCTCCCTCCTTGGCTGTTTCTTTCCCTCTTTCTCCTCCTTCTTTCCCTCCTGTTTTCAGTTCCTACACCTCATCGCTTCCACCCTCCCTCTCCTCCACCATCTATCTATCCATCTGCAGTAATGAGAAAGCAGGGACCGCTCAGCTGGCCTGTTTGTGTGTGTGTGTGTGTGTGTGTGTGTGTGTGTGTGTGTTTATAAGACCATGGGGATTGCATTTCAGATGGGTTCATTTGCCTTGGCATGGCTCTGCTCTGTTTCTTGTCACTCTATTTGTGTGTGTGTGTGTGTGTGTGTGTGTGTGTGTGGTCTCACCATCTCCTAGGTGATCTGTAATGTCACACACACTCACAGCTTTCCTCCTCTCATCCAATCAATCTCTGTCAGCGTGCGTGTGTGTTCTTATGTGTGCGGTTTACACTTCCTTTAGCTATTTATGACAGATATCTAATGCAATTCATTGTGTGCACGAGTCAGTCTAAGTAGGGGACACAGAGCGTATGTGTGTGGCTATTTAGGATGCCGGTGGCAGCATTCATCCTACGTTCTGCTTGAGACCTGCCAGCAGATCTCTAATGAATCAGAGATCAGTGTGTGTGTGTGTGTCTGAGGGGCTGTGATTACGTCTGTCACTTTGAGTGAGTGAGCGTGTGTGTATGTGTATTCTGTTCTCTTGTGTGTCAGAAGACCAGAGGACTATTGCTTAAACCTTTCACCCTTACGTCACATGATAGCTTCCGACCAGATGCCAACTCTGTGTGTGTTTCTCTACATGTGTGTGTTTAAGCGTCAGCACCAAAAGACAAGCTGTGTTTAATGCCAACAGTCTTTAACTTTTCCTCTCTAACTCAGCTGACAGCCAGCAGCTGAAGGCATGCTGTGTGTGTGTGTGTGTGTGTGCGCCAGTAGAAACAATCCTCTCTGATGTCTGCTATTAATAGGAACCAGGCCTGCTTAAATTGGTCATAAGTGACACAGGTAAGTAATGGAAGCGGTGTGTTTAACCGTCATTAAAGGAAAGAATGAGAAAAAGAAGTGACATCCTACTACTACTGTTTGTTTATGTAGTCTGAGTAGAGGGCGGCTTTAAAGAGACAGGAGCCTAAAACTGCCTGTTTCGGATAGCAGCTGAAGTGAGGGGAAGAATAAAGGGTCAGTATGACATAAATAAGACTTTTTTGGACATGCAAGACATTCTAGTAGAGCCCCAGAATAAAAACATAGTCTTTGATATGTCCCCTTTAAATGTATCAAAATAAATGCAAGGAAATATCTCTTGTTGCATGTTGCAAATTTGATCAAACTGGCCATTGGTGTCATTTTTCTAATGAAGTCCAGTGTAACTTAATCAAAGGTGAACCGGCCGACCAAGATGTCCAATCTAGCCCTCTGGATAACTTTGCAAAATATATTAATTTCAGAAAAAGTGATTCCAATTTTTCTGCTACTTCAGAGTTTTTGTTTCCACCCTGAGCAGAATACAATGAATACATATTGTGGTCATATTTAAAACATTCATATAATGACAATTATGCTAAATGTTGTCAATCAGGAGCTTCTGGGCAAAATAATCTGTAAAATTGCACCCATCTCAGGCTGTTAATTTGTTTTGAAAATAGATGGTTTATAAGTTATATAAGTTATATATTTATGTTAATTATAGGTTATAATGCAATGGTTTTACTGGCCCACCTGAGATCAAATTGTGCTGTACGTGGCCATGTCCTATAGTATGGTTTGTGTTCTGCACCTTATCTTATAACTCTGCCAACAACATGCTGTTTCCACACTCTGTGCAGCAGTGGTGTCGCATTGTACTGCAGTATATTACAGCTCAGTGTGGTCAGGTGTTGTCTTTTGTATGATCACAGGTGGGGTTAATTACTCAACAAACTTGTACTTAAACCAATCGAGATCAGTGCTACAAAGCATTTCCTCAATACCCAGTCAAGGGTGGAGTTACTCTATAAAAAAAGTAACTTAATACCAGGCTGAGATAAGCAATGTTTCACTGATTACTTGTTGACATTTTAAAGTTTTGTTACACCTCTGATCACATCAAGCATCACTGTTATGTGTTATCAGAAGTGTGTTTTGTTGCACCTGTAACTCAACTCAATAGTGATGTCAAAACATTGTAAATCACTGCAGCAAGAGGAAAAGTTAAACCACCGGAGCTCAAAGTAAAACACACACACAAACACAGATCTTGGCGGACGCTGTCCTGCTCGTTAAGAGTCATTTATTCTTCAGTGTCATGTTCAAGGACACTTTGACATGTCATTTATTTTTTGATTAGAGAAATTATGATATATAGTGAAAACAAATTCCTTTTTATGGAGACTTTAACATTCAGGTGACAGGTCAGAAGCAACTTAGAATGACAGGAGTGTTGGTTCACTCTCTCTGTCTCACTCAACGACACTTTTCAGTGGACGAAAAGGTTCAACCCTACAAGACTATTTGGTTATGACACTTCATCTCAGGTAAGATGGGTATGACTAACATTATGCTTCTAAAGCTGGTGTTGTATAAGCTAGTTTTCTAAAATATACATGACAATTGTTTAGAAAATATAGTATAAACGAGGAAAGGGTAGTTTCATTTGTATAGAAAGTAGTCTTACTTGTAAATTTGGCAACCCAACTTGTTGTTATTTAATTTTTATGCAAAATACACAATTCACATTTATTCAACTACTCAAATTGCACATTTTAGAAAATATAACAATTTCAATTTACATGATTGCAAATATGAATATTGATGTTTTCCATCTTCATGCTCGACTATCACAATGTCCGTCTCAACCTGATGTATACATACTCTCTCTCTGTGTTGGTAAAGTCACCAGTTTTCAAGAGAGATCTCAACTGCGTTAAGAGCAATCACAACGTAAATTGCAGTGACTGAAAATTGCTTGTGTAACATGTTTGGCCCCGACAGAAATCAACACTCAATTGTGAATGAAGGTTGTGCTGAAACACTCCCACCGGACACTGCTTCATATTACTCGAGGGGGAGTTCAGGGAGGTTAAAGCAATGAATGCAGAGAAGATTGGGAAGGTGATACTAATGTGACTTTGACAGTGATGCTGAATGACACGTTTGTAAGGCACAAAAAGGGTGAAAAGAGATGAACGCATAACAGAAGATGATCAACTTTCCCACAAGGAGAGAATGTAGGTTTGGAGAGCGGTTAGTCAGGAGCATTTATCTGCAATGTGGAGGAAAATCCCTGTTAGAAAACGTCGATATGGGAAGATTTTTCAAACCGAGTTCAGTTAAGGTTTATATTATTTAGGGCCAATACATTTTTTGGCACCAACTATATTTTTTGGCTTATTTGATAAAGGTTAGGGAAAGATTCACACTGAATGTCAAGGTGAACATGGCACTGGACATAGGTCTTTAGGTGCAGAATGGCCCAGTGGACATACTGGGCATACTGGGCAGAGGTAGACCCAAATGAAGGCAAACTATAGAGGGCACAAACTGAGCCAAAGACAAACTTCTTTGAGAGAGAGAGAGAGAGAGAGAGAGCGAGAGAGAGAGAGAGAGAGAGAGAGAGAGAGAGAGAGAGAGAGAGAGAGAGAGAGAGAGAGACTGCATATTAGGTGAGTGATTACTTTGGTCAGAGGAGGGTCTGCTGACTGAATACGTAGAAGCATTTCTTGACAGCTTACAGCTCCTACTTGTGGAGAATATACAGCCTTATAAATGAGAATTGGTTAATTTACCTATATGACTGAGCCAGTTTTAAAGTTCCTAAAATGCCTCCAAAAACACTCCAGTACTCAAATGATCAAATCACATAAAATAAAGTATTTTGTCTGTTGTATTTAAATTGTTCAGGCTCACAGATCTTGGTCTCATCCTGAACTGAAGCCACAAACACAAAGTAATGCAACATCACAGCTTTCTCCCTGCCTCATCCTGTCTTAAAGACCTTCATTTCCAATGAAATATTGGCCTGATTCATGTGGTTGTTAAAGAAACGCTCTACTTGCTGGTGAGCTGGGGAGCAGCTGCTATCTGTGGCTGACATCAAGGTGAGCGTGACAGAAATTGACAATGTGGGGGGCACAGGAATACGCCATATATCACATGCATGAAGTGAAATACAGCAAACGCAAAAGACTCACATAGGCTGTCAAAAAGAGCTTTCTAAGTTTGCTCTGCGGATAGTGACAGACTTTCTCAGGTTGAAAACGTGGTATGTTTTATTCACAGACCTTCCCTCCTCTTAAAGCTCTTTTTCCTGATAAAAATAAGAAAAAGAAAGAAAGAGAGAGAATTGCTAATGTAATTTACCAGGCTTTGGAGTATCATTTCTATGCCAGACACACTGTGTGCCCTATGACACACACACGCACACACACACACACATACCTAATGTGAGTCAATTTTCAGTGGGCAGAAAGAGAGTTGTCTCAGAGTGAGAAACTGGCCAGTAAAAAGATTCTGGAAGAAATAAACCCCACGAACAGAATAAAGTTAAAATCTAACTGAACAAAACAAACACCATTTCAGGCTTTTGTGTGTTTCCACTGCTCATTGTAAACTGTAATAGACTTCTCTCACAAACAGACACAAAAATACAAGAAATGAGGAAGAAAGGAGGGAAAGAAACAGGAAACACAGAAAGAAAGAAAGCCAATTTCTTAGAGAACCCCAAAAGGAAAAAAGGGTTAGTGGTCACCCACTCCTGTGCACATCACCGCTGGAAATCCGGTATAGCCCATATATACCCGTATAGTATAGTGTGTGTGTGTGTGTGTGTGTGTGTGTGTGTGTGTGTGTGTGTGTGTGTGTGTGTGTGTGTGTGTGTGTGTCTGGCCAGCACTCAGTGGGTCAGCCACCTCCGGCAAATCAATACACTCTCACAGAGGGATTAATGAAAAGCTAAAGCTGAAAGGGAATTCAGTGCACAGGGATAATTGAAATATGAATGCACAGTATTTCAGAACATAAATAAATCACACTGCAATTCATTTGAAGCCAAATATTTTTTAGTTAGTTTTATCATATGTATTAAAATAAAAAAGCATACAGTGTGTTACGGCTTGGCTCAAACACCAAACATAATAACGGACACAACACCAGGATGAGTTTAAATCATCTGGGTTTATTGAAGTAGATAAATGAATAAATGCATGAATAAATTAAGACTGAATACCTGCCACCACGAAGGTGCAGCTGCAGCAGGGAGGAGAGAGCGAGAGCTGAACAAAAGGGCCAGAGCCTTGCCAAAGGAAAATTAATGCTACTTTGTGACAGACATTAAAGATATCTTATCTCACGACCTGTAGTGCACCATAGAGCAGCTTCAAAGGATGCAGCCTTTTCATTATTATCGGACTGAATGCTGGTGGGATGAACCTGCATTTTCTCTCCATATGAGGTGATCTGTGAAGCATTCAGTATCATGCTGAAGCTACCAACCTCAAACAGTCTATGCAAGGCTTTCATTAATTGTAGTTTAAATAGTTTTTTTTATTTGTCCAGTTGATGTGATGTACTAGTAACTGAACTGAACAACTGACCAGAGTGCAGCAGATTTTTAGATTTGAGGGATTTATCAGCTGTTAAGTCAAAGGTCAAAACTAGGTATACTAAGAAAAGGGAAACAAAGACAACAGGTCTATCCCAACACCCACATTAGTGGAGTTTAGCTTTTATGTGCACATTCATGCATCACCAGGTAATAGGCAAGTGTGTCCTATGTCTGAAATATAAGAAAGAAAGTAAGTATTTGGGATGTTATTCTTAATCAAGAGTGTCCAATGAACTCCGATAAAACCTCCACACTCTTGCAGACACTGTAGCAGTAACTAGAAATAGGTCTCAAAAGTAGCCCCTTGACTACTTGTAGATACTGCATGTGTGAGTATTGAGACCAACCCATAATATGTGTATCTACAGCATGCTGGACTTGACGAGGGAATGAGGTACAGGTGTGTTGGCCGGGTCAAGTGACGGCTGAGGCTGGACAGTAATGAGGACATTTGGTGGACAGATGGGGAAGGGCAGCTCTGAAAGCACAAAGGAGGTTATTGATGAGCTGGGAAAACAGACAAGACTGAATAATTGCAGGGAAGTCAGATGCAACTGTGACAGACAAAGCCCCAGGAAAAGATTTTAGGTTTGCAAATGCAATTTTTTGAGTTGTTTTTGACAAGAAACCTATTCAGAAAGATTTTTAAAACAAAACAGATAGGATTCATATTCCCAAACTTCCCTCATGTGTTAATATTTATTTCAAAATGAATATTCAGTTAGTGAATCTGTGTCTGGACACGCTAACAAACCTTGTCTAGAGTCAAAATATTTCGCATTTGTGTGTGATACAGCAGGTTTCCTATTTGGTATTGACATGCCAGTTTGGATGTGAATTTATGAACTCCCACCAATGCACAAATAGGCTCACGGTGAATTGTATTACAGATTGCAATTTCACGAAAACCCCCAGACACCTACAGAATAAGCTGAGCAACACAAACATGACGGTGTATATATGTGGTAATCAAAGCCGGCACTGAATTTCTCCTGTCTGATACAATTTCCAGAGTTCTACCAGCTGAATCTGTGAGAACTCATAATATATATATATATATATATATATATATATATATATATATATATATATATATATATATATATATATATATGCGTGCACAAGTCATATTTTTTAAATTCTAAATCCAACCCAGGTATTACGTTGGATGTGACAGTAGTGATGAACCAATGAGATGAGTTTTCCAGGAGACAGCTGAGGACGGCGATGATGCTCCGCTTCATCATCTTTCATTAACGCTGCAAGTGAGCGCTAATTGTTGCCTCATTCTCTTTGAAAGTCAAGTCAACATTTTAGCTTGCATCACTTTTTCCCATGCAGACTCAGTGTGCGCAACCATGTCGCCTATGACTGTGTGAGCGGATAGCATGTCTATAAAAATGTGTGTGCAGCAGTCTATCAAACAAGGCCCATAGTACTCATTAAGTCTACAGAGTATTAGTGAAAGCACAGAGAGGTCTGAGAGAAGCAGAGTGAATGAGCGCGGCTGGCTTCTGATCAAAGTCTGACAATGCTATACTACAGGGAGATTACCATCGCTGAGATAGGTGGGAGCAGACTGAGGGTGGGGGGGTAGGGGAGTTTGAGAAGAGAGGGTGGGAGAGAGAAAAGTAAAAGGGATAAATTGAATCAATGTGAGATAAATAGAAGGAGAGGAACAGAGTGGAGAAAGACTAAAAGAGAGGAGGGAGGAAAAAAAGAAAGAGGTAGTTAAGAGAAGGAGAGAGGGGCAGGCTTTTGATCATGTGTAACAATACCCAGCTGTGCAGGGTGGTATATCGTTGCATCAGTTTTGCTTCATAAAGAAGTGACTGAAAGATCAACCGCCGAAGGGCGTGACAAAGCGTCGGTATTTGACGACCTGGGAATGAGAACGGGTTGGAAAGATATGAGCCTCTATACAAACTGCAAAGTATTCCCCAGTCTCAAGCACACACACACACACATTTTCTGCAAGTCAAACTACATTCTGTGCTCAGCTCCACTATGTAAATTCAATGAGCTCTGTCTGCTTGCATTGATTTAACACCCTCTTACAATGGAAATGTGGCAGGTGTGCAGGCGTATGCTTTCATGTCTATGCACAAGGCTGCCGCAGTCAAGTAAGAAGCCCAGGTGCCGGAGAGCAGAGCGAGGCTCAGATCAGCATGCAGCACTTTCTTTGCTGCTCCTGTCGTGGCTCAGACTGTCATTTTGCAAAAGCAATAACAGTTTTTTACACAGGCACAAGATATTGGACATATGTTGACCAGATTTATCGAGGTTATTGACCACAGGTAAACATGTACACATTGCTGTATGAGTATGTTTGGAGGCAGCGTTGTAGTTGTTGACATCTTCACACAAATGACAAATATTGTGTTTTTTTATCTTTGCTTTTCCATTTAAAATGTGCAAGTTTCTCACATATTACATTTGGACTTTCATGTCATATTAGAGGTACTGCAATTACAAGTTTCCAGCTTGTAAATAGCATTCACCTGAACCTCTAAGTCATAATTTGTGACTTTTTCTGAAAGCTCTGATATATCCGGCACTCTATATTATGTGCCTGAAAATAAAGCAAAAACAGACACCAGTCATTCAATGTAATCAAACCCATATTTAATGATATGATTACATTTTGCCAATCCTCATACTGCCAATTTAGTTCTCATACAACCTTCGTGCATAAGTCTTTAAAATGGGAATCTTTCCAACCTTTCCTATCACTCTGAAATAACGTGAAGTTGCCATCACTGGCACATATAAATTGAATGATATAGAGGTATAAATAATAATATTAATTTTATAAGGTACACCTGTAAAGCGAAGCAATCAGCTGTGAGAAACGTTCCTTCGAGGCATTTTGAGGTAGGTGCGTTTACACACGCAGGTAGGAGACACATTTTGTAATATGAGCAGCTGAACAAATGCATAAATAATATATGAATAATTACAGCAAGTGAAAACAAAACCACATAAAATGCAAAACATTAAGCACAATGAATTAGTTGATGCAGCCCTGAAGATGGATAACAGTTGAAATGTAGTGGTAACTCTAACAAATGTTAGCAACCCAGGAACATTATGGTTTCCTGATTTTAGACTCTGTATTTGAAACAGGGCATGTGCAGAAAATGTGTCTTACAGGAGGAACCAACATCTTAAATATATTTTTTTCCTGTAGTGTTTAACTCTGTGGGAGAACAAACTGTCCTCTTGACTGGAAGGTCCAGCCTTCAATGATTTAGCAAGGACTCATCCTTGAGCAAGACACAACAAAAATAAAAAAGATCTTTGGGGATTAATACAGTGTCACATTATTCATTGGGATTGCACTCTCTGCTCCAGGATGTTTCTTTTATTTACTGTTACAGCTTGAGGAAGGACACTGTTTTGATACTGCAAGCAACTTTCCTTCAAAAACCCAAAGTATCTACATTTCACATTGTGCCCGAGATTAAATCCACTGATTACATAGTGAGTGACAAAATGGCAGAAGAAATACCGCCACAGGGATGAGATGGGTTATCCACATGGCCACACAGGGTGCTTCAAAATGACTCATGAGCTTCAGAAAACCTTTAAGTCGTCTCACACCTTCAAAATGTGTTTTTTCTCTGTCAAGCTTCTGTCAGCTCCTCATCCCCTCCTCCTCGCTGCCCTCATTCCACCTCCACTATCACAAACAGACACACAAATATTACACAAACACACGCACACACACACATCCCACAACACCGCAAGCAACAGCTCCAACACACACTCAAACACTCACAAATTGAGGATATTGCAATGATGGACACAAGAGCTAGAGGGTGAAAATTGAGGCTGGACGTCACACCACACGTCAAACCAAGGACTCATAACAGCTCAATACATCAGCCAGTGTGTGTGTGTGCGTTTGTGTGTATGTGCACATTTTATTCCTTGCTAAGATGACACCACTTCTGTGCAATGTCCTCAATTGCACACACACACTAACTATTGCTTTCACCTAATAGTCACCTAGCCACGTGCACACACACACACGCACACACACACACACACACACACACACACACACACACACACACACACACACACACACACACACACACCTAAACATGTACACACGGATAAACACACAATCGAACACACCCTCCATCACAGATTGTTACTGACAGATGAGTCACTCCAGACAGCCATTGAAACACGGAGAGATGACGTGATAGTTGTCACACTTGTTTACGGATGCCTCTCCATCTATCTAACAGCTCATGTGTCCGTCTTTAAAGAGATGAAAAGAGAGATGGAGGTGTGACCTCTCGCAGATTGTCTGAACCCATCCCTCCTTGCAATCTCTGTCATTCTACCATCCCCATTTTTAACTCTTTCTCTTCCACTCTCTCACTTCGACTCCCCCCCCCCACACTCACTTTCTGTCTCTTTTCTGTCAACTCTTCTCCCACTTTGTCTTGTCATTGATGCACCACTTCAAAGTAGAGCGACAGGCTTTCTGTACTTTGCTTCGCTGTGCAGGGAAATGCAACCCTCTAACAGCCCGACTGTGATACACAATGCAGAGGCTCCTGCGTCGCTTTGAAATAGTGAACAAATAACCTGGAGAAACCCACCACAGCTGGAGAGATCTTAAGCAGCGTTGTGTGATCTCATGGCAATTTCTAGATATGTTTACAAAACGCATCCCAGACCAGTTTTGTAAGCACTTTATGAAAAATTGAAAAGCAGAGTATGGTTGCAGCATCTCGTTATGTGAGGTGCCTATGGGGCTACTTAGATGGTTAAAAACCAATGAGCAAGCACTACAAAAGGTACCAAATGTTACTCTTGCAACACTGCACCAAGGTGAAGTGCCACAACACCGTTTATCAGGCTAAACAAGGCCAACTAAGTTACTTTGTGTTAATATGTAGAAAGGGGAAAAGATGCAAGTATTTTGAAGTCATGTTCATTACAACATGACCTCCAGCACATGTGCAACGTTTGCCCAAGAGTGTGAAGAAGTTAGGTTGAGGACTAGCTCTTTTAAGCCTTAGGCCATTGTACTCTCCCCTTTTGTGTTCATTGCTGCCCGAGGGAAGGAGTCTCATACTCTTATTAGTGAGGGTAGGATGGTGGATGATGTCATCAAGTGGATCGACCTTGTATTGACAGCGATATGCTTGCTATACTGGACTTTCATGGAGAAGACAGAGGTGAGTCTGAGGATGAAGCTCTTTCATTATCTTTCAATCTACTGCACATTTCCATCCTTACCAATCGTTATTTATTTAAATAATAAGATCACAGATTAAAGTGTCTGGAGTTTTGTTACCATTATTCACGCTCAGCAGATGCTCAAATTAGAACAACCGCTCCGTCACATTAAAATGAGCCACTTGAGGTGGTTTGGGCATTGGATCAGGATGCCTCCTGACTGTCTCCCTATAGAAGCAGATCCAAAACACCTGGAGGGATTACAGATGTCCAACTTGGCCTAGGAAGGTTTCTGAGTGCCTCATGATGAGCTGGAGGATGTGGCTGGGGAGAAAGATATCTGAGCTTATTTGCTTTTTTGCCAGTTTGAAGCCCAGAGTTGCAGCTTCATCTTTCACACTCTGGAGACATGCAGTGCTACCTCGAGCGAATGCTAGCTTAAGGGGAAATGTGCACATACAAAATTTGGTTAGCTTTACCCAGTAACTATCTCATATTTTGGTCCACTGTTACACACAACTAGCTGTAGCTAAAAACTGACACACACGTCTTGTACAAAATGATGAGCATATGAACTTCAAACTTTAGCAATCAATAACAAACCATGACATGGAAGTTTAAAAAGGGTAGAGTGGATTACAACAAACTTTAGTTTGGGTAAATAACTCACTAACAGTGAAATAGAAAATATCTATTTGCTGCATACTGGACACATATCGTAACGTAACACGTCAAGTAACTTTAAACATAGAAACATTGCGACAATAGTTCGACTTTTTGTGAGTGACTCCTGGAGATTAGCTTCAAGTTGTGGTATTTGCTGCAAGCAGTGTAACATAGATAAATGAATGAGTATTATATGCAAAATGAGGACGCGTCACCAGTTACCACCAGGACATGAATCCCTGCTCTTTGTTTTGATTTAAATCTCTGTAAATAATATCTATGCCTTTCTTTCTATTATACTTTTCTCCACGCCCACCCTATCTGCTGCATATATCCTCAACTCACTACATTCACCTTCATCTGCTTCTCTATTTACTCTCTCTTTTCTCTCTTTTGCCCAGCCTGAATGGAGGAGGTCTAATTGAATAATTTATTAGGTGGCTGCTTCAGAATTTGGACATTAAACTACCTAAAACACACATTACTACATCCTTAGAAAAAGATGAAGAGGGGACAAGTGGAGCAAGTACGATTTAGTAAAAACTGATTCAAATGGTGGGGTAAATGTTGGGAGGAGTGACTAATGAAAGGTTAAATAATTAAGGGAAATATATATATAGCAGGGAATGAAATATGGTAAATGGTGGCTAAGGGGAAATGTGAGGGAGAGAACAAATATGTGTACCTAATATTAAAAGAGTTGAAGTACAAAGTCGAGTCAAGTGAAATCGTTATGATGAATAATAATAGCGGTAGCCGTGGGTAAAAATGACTAATAATAATAATAGCAGCAGTGATGGGCGTCAAGCTGGACAACAGCCGACGTTCTCCAGTGAGACAATAAAGCACAAAACTACAGGGAAGATGCCAAGTTAGTAACACGCATTAATGGTACATGAATGCGTACAGATGGTGAGGGGGAGGAGAGAGGAGCTCAGTGCATCATGGGAAGTCCCCTGGCAGTGTAGCATTGGAGTGTCCCTATAGCAAAAGAACAGACTTAATGCAGTAGAGCAACCAACAATTTCTTTTTGTGCAATGTTTTCGAGTTGCTACAAGAAAAAAACAGACATTTTAAACAAAGAATATACAATGGCTCAGCATTTCTCTTGAGTGTATACTCTGACTCAGCATTGTGTGGGTAAGGTCTCAATAACAACCCAAAAAAACAAATCAGCTACAGATGTTAGTAGACACCGTGGTAATGGCCTGCGTGGCATATTTTAAACACATAAGTGGAAGATGATAGATCGGTAGATAGATTAGATAATCACTTCAGTACTTAGGTAATCACCAAAGTCATTAAGCTTCATCCTCTAGGACCCATGAATGTCTGTCCAAAATTCAACAGCAATTCATCCAGTAGTTGTTGAGATATTTCAGTTTAGACTAGAGTGGTTTTAAAAAGACAAAGAGAGCTTGAGGCTAAGGCCAATGTGGGAGTGTAAGTGCAATACTTCCGGTGGCCACTAGATGCTGGCTCCAAAAACTCCCTGGCTCCAATTTACCTACATTCAAAAGGGCATCATCTTCTATCTCAAAAAAGTAAAAGTTAATGATCTTTTTCAATTACTCTTGGTCTCAATCGCAATATTCAAGCCCCTGGAAATTATTGGCCTTTTAATAATTGATGTCTGCCATGCGGGTGTTGATTGACAACTCTCTGAATAAAAACTGCTTTTTGATCTGTACATACATTTTACTTTAGTCAATGTGAGCTTAAATAATGTATGTGTTTTACAGTGGATCAACACATGAGGGCGCTTGGTTATGTCTGCTTCCTAACAGTAGCGGTGCCCCTATACACACATTCATAGTTCATGTATAGAAACAGCTCTGATCTTCAGCATGAATAAATGAGCAGGGGAGATGTCCTCTTGGCTAGAAGATCCAACTTTAAATGTCACAAAATCATTGTGCATGCAGTCACTGATCTAGGAGGTTTCTGTCATCTACTGCGCAACAGAAGAAAAACTGCTTTGATACCCTTGGCAAAATCCCCCCAAAACAAACATTATCATCCATATTGAGGTTGAGATTAAACCCATTGATTACATAGCAAGACACAAAATGGCCGTAGCAATATGGCCACGAGGATGAGGTTCTGTATCCACATGGGGACACCGGGTGCTTCAAAATGACTTATGAGCCTCAGAAAAAAATCTTTAAGTCATTTCACACCGTATGGGAATAAATGGGCTCGAGGCTGAGTGCCACAGACAGTTACTGAGAGACAGACTAACACACTGTTTGGGTTTTTGTGTTGCTGATGATACGGAAAAGATAGAATAACACCAAGTCAGATTCTTACATGTAGAAATCAATTGTGACTGGAGGAAATTGTTCTAAAATACATATTATTCCTTCAGTAGGTGGAACAATATTAATATTTAAAGATGTGATTCTCTGGCACTCTGTCCTTTTTTGTATTTTTCTCTCTTGAGCTTCTGTTTCTGTCTTTGTCTTCTGTGTCTCTCAGACTTTTCAGACACTATTAGTCTGTCTAGCTCGTTGTCCAACTCTCGTCTCCACCGTTTCCCTCTGCCAGCCTCTTTTGCACTCTGCACTCTTCATCTATTTCTACCCATCTCTCTCTCTCTCTCTGTCTCTCTCTCTCTCTCTCTCTCGCTCTTCCCTAATGTCTCCTTTCCTGGCTCGCTCTCTCCTGCCTCACAGCCTTCCCTGAGGCCTAGCTTGTAGTTTTCTGTCCATCAGCACTTTTGGGAAAACGAGAGAGGGGAAAGATGAGAAGAAGCGAATGCAGAGCCTTGAGGCCTGCCGACAGAGCCGCTGAGGGGCGACAGGAGAAGAGAGAGAGAGAGAGAGAGAGAGAGAGAGAGAGAGAGAGAGAGAGGGAGAGGGGAAAAAAGTAAGAAGTAAAGAGAGTGAGGCCATACATGCACAGACCTTACACTCCTCGATGTCTGGGCGTTGACAAATGGCTGTCTAATGACCTGAGATTAACTGGCTGAGAGGTCAAGATGAAAAAAAAAGAACCCCTGAAGACAGAGTGGAGAAAAGGAGTGAAAAATATTATAGGGAGCGAAAAAGTGAGTGAATGAGAGTGAGATGAATAGACTTCCCTCCTGAGAACAGAGAGTTCCCAGCTGTTGGGTGAAGACTGTTAGCAGTGTGAAGAGGAAATAGATGGATTGCCGTGTTTGTCTTACTTAAGCTTTCCTCGAGTTCGGCAGTCAGAGGCGGTCGGATGGTTAAACTGACAGAGAGAGAGACGCTTCAGTGTAGTTTAACACTGATAATATTTAAAAATGTAGTGGCTGTTCATGGCAAAAGGAACATTTTGTCTTGATCTTTTTTTTAAAATCCAAAACACTTGTAGTTGTAGCCTGCAGTTGAAAAGTTTAATTTATATGAAATAAAACACCGCAGCATAAAATCAGTACACTCAGTTATGGTCATACAGTCTTTTTTGGGTTCAACAGTGGCTAATGATAACTAACTTCAGCTAGATGTTGCTAAGTAATGGACCTTTTTTATAAGTTTCGTTTAGTCACTTAAGGAGTATTTGTGCTACCAGTTTGTGCCAAGTCTGTTAAGGTGGTAAGTAACTGCTAATTATATTTGGGTTCACACTACAAAGTAAAATTAGACTCTTCACAGTTCTTTAACAGACAGACAAATATATGCGTTTCAGTATTCAGGGTTCACTTTCTCACTAATTTGCACATTTCTCTGGAAAGAGTTGTTTAATTTGGTAGTATATAGACTCATTATAAAGTTTTTAAGAAAGCGGCTAAAATACAAATTTAGTAGTTGGCACACAAAACTACAAACTGTGTGTCAGTACAAAGTGTCTTTTTTTTGTGCAAATGAACAACTATGAAGTCAAATATAAAACCAAGGTAACCCATTTTTTCAGATTTTCTTATACAATTTGCACCAAATTGCTCTATTCTTTCAGTAAAATATACTTACTTAAAGTGACACATAAATAGTTCATAGTTGCTTTAAAATCTTGTTTTTCATTGTGTAAAAGTGAATTGTTTTTTTCTCCTTTTCTCAAAGCTTTCCCCCTTTTTTTAATTGTGTTTGTTCTCTCTGTATTCCCTCATTTTCTCCTACATTCCCCGTTTGTTTGTGTGCTCGGTTGTGCTCGTGTACCGGAGAGTAAATGCCCATTCAGTTTGCTCCCAGGAAGAGAAAGAGAGGTCCCTTTGTTGACCCAGGCTGATAAATTATTTAATTCAATTACCACCATCTGTATAGAGGAAGTCAGAGGACAGTGCTCGGTAAGAAAGCTTCATCATTTAAGGTGTACGGCACACTGGGGTGCGGAGTGAACTTTGACCTACCCAGAGCGCTGTGGCATGTAGGGAAGAGTCCCCTCTTTTAAAAAAAAAATAACTCCAATGTGTGAGCAGCATTTTAAGCCATGAGAATAAAAAAATCCCTCCACTAGGAATTGAATAGGCTGTAGGAAGGTGATGATAGCACTGTAAGGCCACCAGTCTGTCACCCACTGGTGTCAGTGTTTCCAGTGTATGCCGTATGAAGGCAGCATTATACCGCAGGTCAAATTCACACAGGTTGGATTTAAGAGCTCTCATTGATGCATGGCTACTCTTTGCTGTATTAATAATAGTAGGAGGTAATCCTTTTACATTAAGTTTTTCATTTCAGGGGCCGAGCCCACACTCAGCTCTGTCAATAAGCGCCTTTGGCTCTGTGTGCAACAGAGATATTATTTGTGGCACAAAGGTTTTTTAAGCCAGCGAGAAGTCACTGAAAATGACTGTCTAGCTCTGTGAATGTATTGAAACATGGGTCAAAAGCACAGCACTTGTGGGAATACATAAAACAGGCTCTGAAGCCTTTTCCAATACATTCAAACCTACAGCAGATATGACAAAAAGGGTAAAATATAGCCCTGCAATCGACTTTCTTTAGGCAATATTTTTTCATAGTGTGCTTAAAATCTGAGGATGAGGTCAGTTTCCCGCCAGAGAAAGTTGATAAATTCATTTTCTTTATGTAATAGACAGACTTTTAAATTTAAATATACATAAAAAATGAATTAAAAGACATCTAGACATTCAATTTGACACCACTTAAAATCCTCCTTGATGCATTTTTCCAACGTCTGTCCTGTTTCATATCTATTCAAAGTATTCCTGAACTAAATATATGTATTTTAAAATAATATAGCAATGTTAATGCTGATGAGAAATGTTCCAGACACACAAATGGTTGTATGGTATGTTGATTAATGGCACAATTAAAAGGATTCATTTGCATTTTTTTAAGTGGGATTGTGTGAGATACTTATCCATAACCAATACATCTCCTGTATGGCAGTCCGCACCCCTCCAATTTGGAGAAGCAGGCAGGAGTACCGGCACATGAGCTATGCAATGTGCTGTTGACAGGAGCAGCAGCAAAGTATATTTTAAAAAAGACCCACCTAAAAAAAAATCAATATAAGTTTAGGTGTACACTATATTTAGATCATTTTCAGCGCTTTAGCTTACTGTCAGACAGCCCTGACCTGACGTTGTGTGTGTGTGTGTGTCTGTGTGTGTATTTCCTCATTGCTCATACCTAATGTTTTGTTACGACTGTGAAATGATCTGTGTCTTTAAATCCTCTCCCTAAGCTCTCTCCTCTCCCTCTCACACACACATACACACACTTTCATCTCAGTCCGTATTGTAGAAACAGTGAAATGTCATTTTAGAGACTGTTGATGCGGCTTCTCTCCTGCGAAGATGCACTGTCAGTTTGCCTGCCTGTCTATCAATATTGCCATGGAGACCTACATGACTTGAATGGTGTCCACTTATAAGTATGTGTAATCTTGACAGAATATCTTTATGTGGTTTCTTTTTTTTTTTGTCAGTGGAGGAGATGGCCTCAACTCACAGCTGAGCGGAGCTGAAAAACAGGTGAAAACATAAACACCCCCAAAGGATTTCACATCTTAACTGTTGTTCCAATTAGCAGTGAATGAAAACAGTACTCAGCCATGTTCATTGTGTTTTCACACAGCAGGGTGAAAACTGCCAAGAAAAGAGCCACGAAAGCTGCAAACTGAATGTTACTAAATAGTGCATGGCTACACTGAAGTCAAGTCAATTTTATTAATAGAGCACCAAATCACACCAAAAACAGAAGTTATCTCAGTGCATATTTCATATAGAACAGGTCTAAACTGTTCTCTTTAATTTACTGAGGTCCATCATTCCCCCAGTGGAAAAGAAAATCTCCCCTTTACCATTAAGAAACCTCAAATAGAACACGACTGATAGGAAGACAGTCATAATAATAATAATAATACTAGAAATCTGAATAATAATAGCAGGCGTGGGCATCAAGTAGGACCCCAGCAGCAGGCAGTCCTCAATCATGATTCACAGAAGGCTGCGAGACGAAAAAGCACAAAAACTCCGGGGAAGAAGCCAAGTTTGTAACAAGCATTAATGGGACATGAATGTGCACAGATGGAGAGGGAGAAGAAGAGAGAGGAGCTCAGTGCATCATGGGAAGTCCGTCTGCAGTCTAAGCCTATAGCAGCATAAACTAACGGGTTGGTCCAAGGCTAGTCTGGCCCCCGTAACTGTAGGCTTTATCAAAAAGGAAAGTTTTGACCCAACTCTTAACCTATTACATTTCCAAAGTAACCTTCCCAACTCTGTCTATCTATAGTTGGTAAAGCTGCATTTGTTTCTTTTTACTTTTGGAGTGAACAAACTGTCAAACACACCACTCTTCATCTCTCTTTTATTCTTATGAAATGAAATGATTGTGATAAACTTCCAGCAGTTGCACAGAGAAACTTAAGCATTAACATGTTTCTCTCCATCTGATGAATGTAAAAAAATGCATGCATTTGATGTTATTGTATGGGAAAGTGCACCACATCGCACCAATAAGCAGGGCAGTCACATTCATCTACTATCACTTTCATAGCATCCACTGTTTACTTGGTTTAGTCACTGCATTTTGGAAATTAATGTATGATTAAAAACAATAAAACAAACAAATAAATACAAAATACTGATGCATATGATTCCAATATAAAGAAGTCAGATGTGTAAGTTAGTTAGTTGAATAAAAAACAAAAAAAAACCAAGATGTTGATCTGAAAGGAACTGAAATTACCAGGAGACGTCATAGTTCACTGACAATACAGCATCTCATTTGTAATAGGTTTAAATCCTGTCTGCGAGGCATTAGTATTGCCATGGGAGGGCTGCGGCCTCATTTGATTTGATTTCGCATCATCAGTACAATAACGCAGCACTAAAATGATTTACTGGGGGCCATGGAAATCTGGAAACATGCCACATGGAGAAAAAAAAGAGCGAAAAACATCAGAGCAAAACATGCGAAACCTTCTACAAGTGGCTCCAGGTAAGATACGGTTGCTCCAGTTTTTATTGATTTTTTAATAATGTTTAGAGATATTTTTCCCCTCAGTAAGTCATTTGTGGCACACTTGAGTATTAACAGTGCTACACAATATTATCTTGGCTTTACTTGTGTGTATTAAATTATTCAGAAAGTCACGTTTTCATAGACTACAGAGTAAAAATATATATTTCCTCTTGTTGTTGCATTGAAAACACATTTTTATTACATTGAAAACACATTTTGCTTAGTAAATATCTTTTGTATATTGACCTTTTGTGTTTGTCTACAGGTGCAGTACACACTTAAAAAAGACTTTTGAATGTGAGTACAGTATCACTGTTTATTCTTCCTTTGATTTTTTAAAACGTGACACGATTTCTTAAAAGAGCCGAGAAGAAAGATGTGTCTATGATGCCAGATGGCTTCCTGGCTGCTGTAATGTGTTAAGCAGAAAGTATGACCTATTTAATTCATTTGCAGATGACGTGGTTCAAAGTTCTTGGGTTTTCATGTAGGACGGCTATGTGATGTTAAAAGAGACTGCAGGGCAAACTTTTTCTGAGCTGTTAAAACATGAAGGCAACAGTAATTTGTGCTGTTGAATTCTGGCTATTACTCGGCTTTAATATGACCATAAAAGGACAAGACTTAATTGCATCATTATTTTTGTTCAAGTGCCACAATTTAAAGCATAAAACAAAGTACTTTTCTATATTACTCACGATTTTTCCTTAAGATGAATTCTCTTGTGGTCATTGTCTCAAGAGAGGATAATTCTGACAGCTGCATCAACAATGACATGTTTACAAAAAGTGCTTTTCAGAGCCACCTGTTCTCCTAAATCAAGCTCTTGTCACTAGTGACTGTACAAGCACACCTCAGCAGCACATTTCTCTACCTGTCCCCCAAAACAAGCGCCTCTCACCCGTGCTCGTTCACATAACGAGTGCTCCTGAGTGGTGCCTGTCAACAAAACAAGCGCCCCATTGTGCGAGGGGTTACAAGCAACAAGGGCCTCTCATGGGCAGCTGTTGTAAAATCAAGCCCTGCTGGGATGTATCTGTTTACGAAAGAGAGAGAGAGGCAGGCCCACGCACTGCAGATACTAAATAGATAAATAAATAAATACACCAGTGTGTGTACATAAATCGAGCGTCCCCCACCAGTGATTGCACTCCAAAAAAATCACCCCTCAGCTGTCCCTGTCTAAAAAGAGAGGCTGTGAAGTAAGAAAACAAGTGCACTTATGTGGGTTCTCGCTGCACAACAAGTGGCTCTTTCTTCCTACTGATTCTATACATCAAGCACTCCCTCAGTCCTACCTGTCCAGAGATTACAGAGATATTTCACTTTAATGGTGCAGTCTATCTCTCTCTCTCTCTCTCTCTATCTCTCTCTCTCTCTCTCTCTCTCTCTCTCTCTCTCTCTCTCTCTCTCTCTCTCTCTCTCTCTCTGTCTTTCATTTTTCCCATTGTGTTATTGCACTCACACCTCTGCAGGAATTCAGACTTGCCTCCATCACTGACCCCTGGGATTCATCGTCACCACTGACATCCAGGATTGTCCCCTACAGAAAGAAACCGTTCACCTGATTTTATGTTTTTCTTGTGAGTATTACTAGTGCCCTAGTAAATCTGTCCCAATAATAACAGTAATGGAAAGCAGCTATCAAATATTATTTAAAGTACTTTTTACTCCGCTACGTTTAGCTGGGAGCTGTACTTTAAACACAAAACAGAACAGTTGCTAAACAAATGTTTTCTTATAGGTTAAAAATACCCAACAGAATCATTTTTAATGTTTTAACACATTTTTCTGATGTGAAGGAGAAACAAAGTAAAAATCACTTATGGATTTTTGTTTTTTAGTCCAGCCATATTTCTATATTAGAATGCATATTTGAAAAAAGGTGAAACAAGATTAATGAGTATGGAGAAAATCACAGTGATTATACATCTTTAATAATGTATTCAGTTGTTCTCTCTGAGCATATGTATGTTTTGTATATTTTATGTTTTGGGTGGGCGAGCTATATGACTTATCGTTGTTATACTTAGTATTTGTAATCAGAATTACTTTGAAAATATCTGAAACAACATTATACATAAAGATATACAGATTATATAGAGGTTGACCATGAAAAACAACAGCAGCATATAGAAAGGGCTTATTCTGCATAATGAATACTAGACTTTTTTTTCTTCACCACTGTTATCCTGTCATTAAACGCCCCCTCATACAGAAACACTGGTCCTGCAGTGGCTGTGCAGGAGGAGCTGTACCTTGTATGTAAGAAACAAGTGCCCCTCACAGAGTGTTTTGTAAAACAAGTGCTCAACAGTGGTACTTGTCAACTAAACTAGCACCCATCTGTTGCTGAGGTTATAGATGACAAGTGCCCCTCAGGTGTGGCTGTCTGAAAATCAAGCGCTCCTCAGTGGTGTGCCGGGGACTGTCTGTGTCTGTAATTGCTTCGAGCCGTCAACTCAGTGGTAAACTGAAAGGACCCAATTAAATGCCACCGACTGGTGTCTGCGAGCAGGAGAGAGAGAAAGAGATGGGTTGACATGGTAGAGCTTTCATATTGCTCCCAGCAGACTGTAAGCAGATTTGTAGTGGTGTCTTGTCACCATCTGAGGCCCTCTGTGTTTGTACATGTGTGTGTGTGTGTGTGTGTGTGTGTGTGAGGGAGAGAGAGAGAGAGAGAGAGAGAGAGAGAGAGAGAGAGAGAGAGAGAGAGAGAGAGAGAGAGAGAGAGAGAGAGAGAGAGAGTGGTAATCAGTGTTCACCATGTTTTTCAGCCCTTACTGCAGCACCAGCAGGACAGCAGCGATCCTCCTCCATCTCTCTCCCTCACCTGCTCCCTGTTTTTCTTTTGTGCTTTTTTTCCCTATCGCCTCTCTATTACGATTTCATTCACATCACAGCCAAACAGTTTGGGTTAGATGCCATTTACACCTGGTATCAACATGAAATCTCCATCTTGATATCTTATCTGACAAAAAGAGAGAGAAATATGCGTGTTAATGCAGGTGTGATGTGTGCAGAACGCAGTGGAAATGCTATCAGATCAGCTCACAATCTGTAAAGTGTGGTCACAATCTTAAGAAAAACATCTGCCTAAGAAGTTGTAAGGTCACCTAACATCTCAAGCAAGAAGGTAAAAAGCTACAGACGACCCCTTTCTCTGCAAAGGACAATTACACACAACAGCATCACTTCCCATTACCTTGAGCAAAGATGGCAGACCAACATGGTAGCAGGACCTTTTTCCTATGTTTCATTTCTTGCTCCATTTCAAATACAAAAATACAAAATGTACATTTCAACAAACTTGATGCTGCTTTTAAGACAATTTTTAAAGATATTTTTGAATTGCTCATCTTGCCAACACTTAACTGTCACTAACCCATACATGTTACCTGCAGAAAGCCGGCAGTGAACTTGAGTACATACAGGCTTAATGCAGTAATTGTACTAAACATGTCATAAAAAGAAAACAATCTGAATGACAAGTGCAGGAAGTACTTCTATCCTGCCTTTGATGAACAAGGAGGAAGGACAAATGACCATGTGAATATTACTTTATATCACTTTAAAAGTCAGGCTGCACTCTCGCTAATCTCTGTAACTCACTGTTTGCCAGCATGAATAAGCATGTATCCCTCTAATCTGTTCCCCCTCCGACTAACATTATCCGACAGACAATAACAACAGAAAGTTCATGCAGGAGTTTTAGGGATCAGAGTTCACCCTAATTATTTGTTCACAAGCATGCATGCTGACAGGAGCAGGTAAACATACTCACTCATACATTCACACCGAGACCTGCCTGGAAAACATATCATAAACAAAGAAATGCAATCCAAAGGTCATCGATGTCAAGCTATTCACAGACTTAAAGTGTCAAGGGGTCATGCTTTAAATGTGATGTTGTCCATTTTCATACCTGGAAAAAATTGTCAAAGCATAAAAAAACAAAGAAAGACGTATGAGGCAACAACAGTGGTGAAGTATTATAAATGATGTCTATTTGCATGTATATGTGTTCATTTTCTAACTTGCAACTCTCATTATGTGACGAGCAGTGAAAGAGAGGAAAAGTCCACTAAAGCGTTAAACAAGCTGATGAGACCTCATCTAACCCCCCCCCCCCCAAAAAAAAAAAAAACAAGGAGAAAGGAGAAAACAACAAAGAAATTGGTGAACAAATGAATTAAACAAGAAACAAACACACAAACCCTGAAGAAATCAAAGAGGCAAGGACACAAGTGACAAAAGAAAACTAAAGACACCATCACTGCCTTGCCTAGAGAAATAGTTTTTCTCTCCCCCTCCACATCTTTTCACAGCCTTGTTTCAGCTCAGTAAATAAACTATCCATCATCGTTAGCCATCTGGCATCTTAGCCTATCAGAAGCCTGGGAAAGCTGTTACCGGGTGGCGGCTGGATGTGGCGGCTCGCCGGATAGGGCCAATTGCCTCTGAAAGATTACTGCTTAAAACAAGGCTGTACATGTGTATTATGTTAGCTGAGCGAGCGGTGAGCGAGCGGCTGTGACATTGATACTCGAAAGGGGGAAAAAACACCTGAAGCAGCCGCGATGAATTAAACCATGAAATCTTGTATTCAAGCTTGGATTGATATTCCATTTCCCAAGTGGCAAAAAAAGGAGATGTTTGGTTACCATGTTAGTCGATAGTGTGTGTGTGTGCGTATATGTGTGTGTGTGTGTGTGTGTGTGTGTGTGTGTGTGTGTGTGTGTTGACAGTTAATTGCCAAAGCCCAGGACTGCAGCAAAACAGAAAAGATTGAGTGTGTTTATAGTTGTTGTTTGTGAGTGAAAGAGATATTCATCCTCATTGATGCTGCTGGGTATTGCATGCTAGATTATATTTGTGACACTGCTCGGAGGGCTGGCGTATACACACAAACATACACTATGTATGTATATTTATAGACAGGAAAATGTAAATAACAATGACAAGCTATAGGTGCTCCAGATGCCTTAATTATCTATTGGTATTTTGAAATTCTGATTATGTCATCAATATATAAAAAACATGCAGTTTTTCCAGCTGCCATGACTCCTTTTAGAGTCCACTTTGTATTCTGTATTGATTTTAGCTGGTGTGCAAATCTGCTCCCCAGCTGAAATCCATCTTATTCCCTGTTTACATGCGGCATCTCATGTGTGAGTGAGTTAATTCTCTGAGCTGCAGGCGCTGTGAAGGTAATGTTAGATTCACAATATTTTGTTTGTCAGTGAAAAGGTTGCACAGCTTCATCGATGCCGTCACACACTGTGCATGATCATGTGTCACGTTAGAGAGACTGTACGCTGGTTTCTTGGCTGTGTCTAACTCACAGTCGTAGTCCAGAGACTGTAAATACTTGCTGAGATAAAGTGAAAGAGAAGCTGCCATTTGACTGGTTGGTGGTATTTATTTAACGAAAGGTCATTACAGTTGTAGTTGCTAGTACTTGCTCTGCTTTCATGCATGTAATTTGAAGCCAAATAGAGGTCTTCATAGATATACTCTGTTCCTATACAAGACTCGACCAAGAACTCAAGACAGGTCAGGTCCTACTTGTATTTCAATAGGAGTCGGTGCAGTAAGGCCCCTGTTTAACTGTTGTGGGTCTCAGGTTTTCTTTAGTGGATCTGAGTGGACTCACTTATCAGCACTGATCACCCTTTGCAGCACAGGAGAAAATTGTGTTTTGAGGCCAGATGAAGGGTGTAAACTGTGAAGTGCAGAAAAACAACATGTATTGCTGCTCTCTTTTGACCATGGCTGCTCGTTATTTAGTGGTGCGGCTAATTCATCTTTTATGGATTGGATCCAAAGTTTCAGACCATGAAGACCTCTAAATCAGTATGTTTTTGAATGCTACTTGGATCGTCCATGACAGTAGATCACAGACCAAAAACTAGAAAACATCTCCAAAAAAAATTATTCACAGTTGTTTCCTTCTACTCTCCAAAGCAAATATAGTTTCTTTACAACTGATAGTTTTATTACTGAGATCTGGGGGGGAGAAAATGCTGATGTGTACAGAAACACGAGCAGTCAATCAGACAGGTTATAAACAAGCCTCCAGAATAGCCAAACTTATGTTGGAAGAGCAGACAAAAGGAAATGGTAAAAATATTGCATCGATACGCCAAAAACATTCATCACAGTTTACAGTCCAACTTCCTGCTTTCACTTTTACCTATACTTGCACAGCATGAATGTTGAACTCTGTCTCTGATCACAAAAAAAACAGTTTTGGTTGGTTTCTGGATGCCACTGAATCTTGCACACTTGTCCTTTAGCTGAACTGTATCTTCCTAAATATTAGACAGCTTGTGAAGATTTCTTGCAGACTTATATTGTCACTCAAAAACTTGATTGACTGTTGCAAAGGATAAAAAGAAACTCTTACATGCATTATCAGAGGCATTCTGACAGAAATGAAGTGCTAACTAAACTAATTTTAATCCTTAAAATGTGACTTCTTAATCTGACATGTGAAGTTGAAATGCTCCAATTTAATGTCAAATGTACTCTTTTTCTCTGGTTAGAGCTAAACCTTTATCTCACTCAACATTGTATATGTACAAACATCTTTTTCTTTTTTCTGTTTCAGCCCCTACCTACTTCCTATTTATCTACTCCCCTCACTCACGCTGCAGGTCCCTCGTTCCCTCGGCTGCGACGTGGTGGGAACTGAAACATTATGAATCATATTCAACAAGTTTACACATGAGACAGTGAGCGATAGTGTGAAGTCGATCTAAATTCATCTTCATCACTGCTGGAGGCATCCAGCTTGGATTTACAAAAAGACAACATGACATCATGCAGCAGGTTGCTATAAAAAGGAGAGATAGCTTTCATCATCTGGACAGCCCAACATCCTTATCACAGCTTTTTGTCAGAAAACCCTCTATAAATCCAAGGCAAGACAAGACTGATGTAAAGCCTCAGGTTTTTTAATTGCACTGTGGCAACTGCAACTGAATGTAAATGGCTGAATCTTAGAGCAGAATGAGTTTTGTATTTTGATTGATGAAAACCAAAACCGACTTTATATGTCTTTTCTGGAATAGATCACACCTGCACAGATTGTACATTACAGTTATTATAGTTAATTATATTACAGGAAAAACATAATAGACAGAGTAGAATTGTTTAGTTTCTACTAGTAGTAATCCCAGTCTGAACACCAGTATTTGGAGAAACAATCAGGTGATTTAAATAAACAAACAAAACTTTTTTGGTCTTTTTTTTGCCTTTATTGGTCAAGTGGTGGTAGAGAGGCCATCAGGAAACAAGGGGAGAGAGAAAGGTCCCTTTCCAGACTGAAACCAGGGATGTTGCGGGTATATGGCATTAGGGAATTTTCCGTATTTACAGTCAAGCATGGACCTTGAGGTCACGGTAAGGACTACACTATCATCTTGGCAGAGAGACATACTGTTTCTCTCTTTGAGACGGTGAATTCAACAGTCTGTGGTGTTTTGGGGAATGCAGGAGTCACTTTGAAAACAGTGAAGCAGCATTGCTGTGGCATCCAAGGTCAGAGGACATGACTCTGTGACTCCCTAAAACCACAGATGGGTGACTGTGTTTCCTTGTTTGTAGAATAATGAACCAATAGGCTAATTCCATTACTGTAGATGCATTGAGTATGACCATTTATGGGCATAGAGTATTCGTGGTACTATTTGTGAAGGTTTAAAGATGATCAACGGAAGGACAGTTTCCTCAGAGTCGTGGTGGCATCATGCATCAGACGGGTGTATTAATAATACTTTAATTCTCTTTGGCCAAGCTTCAATTAACATTTTTAGCATTTTGGCACTTTCTCCACTCCTGAGGTTAACCACTGACAAACAAATTCACCATAACAGTAACCACTCAACTACGAGGTCGCTCCATACTCAGATGATTTTTTTCCCATCGTCTTTTACAGAGGAGTAAAACAACTCAGTGACATACACATGGCTTAACTACAGCTTGTAGTTTAATTATGTTTAAGACTTATTGTACATTTAGTTTCTCTTACTGGAAAATACCAATAATTGCATTCTTTTCAAAATGTCTTTCTCTTCATATATTTTGAATTTCAGTCTTTTGTCAATTCCAACCAGAAACTGTTTTGACATAAAAGTTTACAAAAATAATGCTTCTACAGTATTACGTATCATAATGATAGTCAGTGTTGGTAATAATAAAAAAACAATCAAATCTTTTGTTCTGATTCTTTCTTGACTTCACTGCGTACTGGCTCTGCTTTGGTATGAACTCCATAGAATATATCCAAAGCCATCCACTTTGAGTTCAATGCCTACAGAAGCTCTCTGATTACCCTCCCCAAGTCTTTGCACACATTGTCACTGTCCCCAAGGGAACGGCATTTCGCTTCCTTTGATATATGGATGCATATGCATGGGATTATCACTGACAAAGACTAACCCTGAACTCACTGCTGTGATCATTTAGTGCTTCAAACCCATATAGTCTTCGTACATACCAGCTGCCCTTGACACTAGGGGTCT
The DNA here is from genome assembly GCF_963691925.1 of Scomber scombrus. Lineage (NCBI taxonomy): Eukaryota > Metazoa > Chordata > Actinopteri > Scombriformes > Scombridae > Scomber > Scomber scombrus. Next base: position 25,241,692 of record NC_084981.1, on the reverse strand, counting down.
TTGAGGCTTGTAAGATTCTTGTTCTTCTTGCTTGTTAGCCTGTTAGCATGCAGAGACAATTCCTGCCTGTGGAGTTTGGCAAGTTTGATTGATAGTTTCACAACTTTTAGTGCCTGTTAGTGTTAATAATTTTGCATATTGACTTATATTTTCTCCAGTTTAATGTCTTGTTTCTGCTACTGTCACTGAACAAAGATGACCAATAGTTATGGTGTACACAATATCATATAATATATTTGTAAAGAAACAAAAACTAAATTAATTCATAGAAATAAAGATTAAGATTTTTTGTATCATCCATATCAAAGCACGATATTGTATCCATAATAACTGGGAATCACAGCAGGTGCCACCTAAAGGGGCGATAAAGACGACAATTTTGTTCTATGCTTCTAAGAATTTTTGGAACGAGACACGAAGCAGCAAGAAGAAATACAAAGATTGGCCTCACATAAAAACGTCCAACTGGCAGACAACATCAAATAATTCACAGTGTGGCACATTTTTGCAGAAATGTTGAGTCTAGGAGGGCCCCAGTAGCTGAATGGTTACTGTGCATGCCACATAGCGTCCTTGGTTCAATTCCAGCCAGGACCCTTTGTTGCATGCAGCCCTTGTTTTCTTGTCTGCGTTTTCAGTGCCCACTATCCGATGAAAAAGGCAAAAAAACAATTGTTAAGAAAGAATTTAGTTTAGAAATAATTGTGAGAAAACATCCAGCTACTTTGCAAATGTGTTTAAAATGTTTTGTGTGACTTTTGGTCCCAGCTGTATTTTTTATTTAGTTTTTGCATTTAAGCAATGACAATTAAAGCAGACTGAGACTATAGAGGCAGGATGTGTGGGTTTGTGTGGTTAACAGAGTCTCACTCCATCAGATTGGAATCCCTCACTCTCTGAATATCTTACGCCTTCAAGTTAGATTCAACATTCTCAAGTTGGACAACATAATACTTTGTGACACCTGTCCAAAGTATTCCCACAATTATATCGACCTAATTAACTCATTAAGCCTCTTCTCAGCAAAGTTTGGCTGCATATCCTTGTGAAATAAGTGGTGTTTGATGCTTGGATATGCATTGACCTCTTCCGGGTTTGGTTGGTAATTTAATGTTGCAAGTAAGACAACTGCAACACAATACCCAGCCAAGAAGACGCCGTACTAGTCTGTCTCATTTGCTCCAGAAGCTGATAAAGGTGTTTTCAAACCTGTAGTACGTTTGCTCTGGTCTGAATCAGTTGATGAGTTGGTGAAATCGGAGTGAACCAAAATGCATCACTACAAGTCATGTGAGAATGTTCACTACATCCTAGTCCGATGCGTCTGAGGTGGGAGGAGGAACTTAGAGGAACTAGTCTAGGTCATATCATTCACTCTAGTTAGTTGCTAGCATGTGTTGATTTTGCTCATCTGTATCCCAGAATGCAAAGCACACCTGGCTACGGGAGCTTGTTAGTTCAAACTTCAAACAAACAAACCAAATCAGAGTTTGTTTGGGACCGGACCAAGACCACATCCTCTAAAGGGTCTTGGTAGCAGTTGTTTTGGTCCACACTGAAATATGATTGCTGTTTTCAAACATGCCAAAATGGATTGCACAAAAGAGAAAAACAACAAACCGGAGTCCTATTGAACCACAGTTCACAAAAAAGAAAATGCCATAATTGGCAGTAAGCAAGCTAGTTAAATGTTTATCCAAGAGACGTATTTGCAACATTAACCCTTGTCTCATAATTGTCTGCAAACCATTTCTTTCATTAAGCATTTTATCCTCCAACAGAGGAGAGTTATATAAAAGTGTTTGGTGCAACACATAACAGCTTCCTCTGTTTTGGACTCTCTGGTTCACCTTTACCACAAATGTCAACACTGTAAAGATGGTTTGCTTTTGGTCAATGGTACAAATGTGTGTGTCAAAGTTCAACTTGGTGTGAAAATTTAAAGCAAATTTATTATTATTGCGAGCAAATCTGCAATGAAATGTACTGATGGTGTTAATTCTACTTTTCACCTTTTACACTTGCCGTACAATGTCATAATAACTGAAAACACCTGCCTTGGTAAACCTTATACACTTAACATCTACGTATATTCAGATATTCAAATATTACATTCTGGGATCTTGAAATAAATGTTTTATTGTTCAAACATGTTATATAACTCTATAACTCTTTATTTATTACTTAGGTCTACTTTTACTTTCGTCTGTCAGGTAGAAACAAATGAGGGAAACTCTGAACTGATCTGATGTCTGACTGAAATAAATCACTCAGCAGGATCTGATATATTCAGACTTCTTGTTTCAAAATATATACAGTGATACACACTAGAGTATAAAAACACAGCACAACATCCAGTAATGAGACACCTACCAGAAACATCCCTCTAGTTGTTCAGAAAACATTATAATTACAACTCACCATATGTTTAAAAAAGAAAAGAAAGATAAAGGTTTTTGAGATCCGTAGATTTTAAATGATCATTTAGAGAAAGGTGAAACACATTTCACTTTTCTTTTGACAGCAGCATCCCTGAGCATTTGAAGATCAAATATAGAAATACATGATGAGAGCGTTAATTATGTTTAAGGTGCCGTTATTTGTGTCTCTGCAGCATCAAAACAATATGCAGCAGCACCACGACAGATAGCAGTGTGTGAAAAGCTACTGAATCAACAATAATTGCCTTTAATGTAATCATGTGCTGAGAGAGGCCAGAGACACAAATAAAAAAAATGTCACATACACTTTAAATTTTTGTTTTCTGTGGCTATAAAGCAGTGGGTAAACACACACAAACACACACACAAACAAACACACACACAAACACACACACACACACACACACACACACACACACACACACACACACACACACACACACACACACACACACACACACACACACATTAAATATTATCATAAACACAAAGACAAAGTGCAATATCCTTCGTATACACACACACCCATTGAGATAAATTTTACCAAGGATATCATCTGTTACAACATTCACAGCATGACTTTATAACAGATCACGCCTTACCTTGGTAAGGTTGGTTTACAGCAATGCATTTCATATATATTTACATGGCATTGATTGGATTAACAGCATGCCTCAGTAACAACAAAGTTTCTTATCAAAAGTCAGTCATAAATCCAAGCAACTCAACGGCATGCTGTACCATCATAACAAATCAATCATAGAAACGAGAAAAACAGTACTCAAACGGAGAGAAAGAAGTGAGATTTATCACCTGTGGATTAATGGTGATGTGACGTAAAAAGGTGAAGATATATCAGTATTGTGCTCATAACTTGTTTCCACTGAAAACAAGTCAGTCAGTGTAGGTTTAAACATGAATAACTTTATGTCCTGGCTCTAGTGGCCACAACAAAAGGGAGACACATCATTGCAAACAAAATAAGTTTATTTAAGCCAAACAAAAACAACAAATTAAAAGTTGTGCCAAATTAGAGTGAGTGAAGTATGAGGTGTGGACATCAGTGGCATCAGTAGTGTAAAGGCTGGATGATGAATGTGTGAATATGTGTGTGAGGGTGTTGTTATGTGCAGATAACAAGGTAACTACAACTGAAGCAGCATATTTGGAAACCAAACCAAAGATGGTGCCTGTGGGGAGAAACTGGGAGACAGTCAGCAGGGAGGTCTGAGCTCTCACACAGTATTTACATGAATAGTCCCGTTTCCATTGAGGATATTTCAGGAAACGTCCTCTCACTCGGTCCTCTCAGCCGTTGTGTTTCCATTGCAGAAAAGGACCGTGAAAGGACCCAGCGGACTCTGGAGGTAGTCATTCTGCAACAGTTTCGATCATCATGTAATCGTTGCATGTCAGTTTTGACCGCAACGTCACAGAGGGCAACGCGAGTATACCCAATCAACACCGAGTCAACCTCAAACCCCACCCAGGAATTTTTCAGGGCCACACAGAGTACATGCCTCGAGGCAGGGACTTGTTTTGCCCCTGTAAAAGTTCCAGGAGATTGTCTTTCAGGGGTAGTTCCTGTTATGGAGACACGCACCAACGGTCATTACCCCAAAGTTCCTGCAGTGGAAATGACCCTAATGAGGAAGAGGAGCCACAAATAAACTACAGGGCACTGGGGCCTGCAGGGGGCATCACACAGTGCCCCAAAGAAAACACATTTTTATAAACCACTGCTTTCTCATTTTTGACCTTCTGTTAGTTTTTACTGTCCCTCTTCTGTCTGTAACACGGTTCAGCAGGTAGGACAGCGTTCAATCCTGTGACACTGCAGGACAGTTACTCAAACCATCTTCACAAAGCCTCTTCCTGTTGGTGAAAGAGTGACCGAAAGGCATTCTGGTGAATCCGTGGACCCGGAGTGAAGGGACGTGGTGGTGCAGAGGGTTCAAATGAAGCTTGTAGCATCTCCACTTCATCATTTCTCTCTGTCTTATCTCCCACGCTGCTCTCCGGTGGAGCAGAAACACCATTACAGTTATCTCTTCAAATAAATATATTATGTAGTTAGAAATGGAGTTAATATTTACAGTAACATAAATGTCAAGAGTATGTAACCTGAAACTCAAATAGAGACGTTGTTTTGTAGCCTGCTTTGATTCTGCTGTTAAGTTTATCTTGAGCCTGAATAGAATATTATGAAGAAGAATTAGGTGGAAATTAAACTGTCGAGTTTTCCCATGATGGCATTTAAAGTTGTGTTTATCTACTAAGATGAATGCTTAGCTGATAATATTTCTTCACCCTCCCTCTGGCCTATCACCACTCCCTTCTCTTTTTCTTTCCACCTATATAAATATATTATAATGGTCTTCCTTATGCAATAATTTTTTTTGTATCTTCAGCCATCGTCTGGTGCTCGCTCCCTCATCATTTCCTTCTGTCTGTTCCTCTCTCTCTCTAATCTGAGATTAATTCACATACTCCTGTCTTCTCCTTCCGCTATCTGTTTCTCATCACTCTTTCATCCTGACTCCCTGATATTAAACTGTCTAACTAAGACCAACAGTGAAATTGGGAAGAGTTTAATCTACTTTTCTATATCTTCTTCTCTCCCTCCTTACTCTTCTTTTCCATCTATTAGAATAAATTGGAATGTCTTATTTTATCCTGATATTAATGTATTTCTGTCTCTTCCATACTCTCCAACATTTGCGCTTCTGCTGCACTGAATCACTTTTTTTCTGCCTCACAAAAAATAGAAGAAAAAAAAAGAAAAAACTGCATGGATAAATCTAAATAAAACACACAAACCGTACATTAAACCTAATCCCTTACAAACATACAAAGTGTTTGCGCTTTGCAAAGTAAACAACTTATGCAATTTAGATGATTTTTTAATATGCAACAAACAGATTTACAATTCTACTTATGCATTTTACAATAAACAGTCAGCATGTTTACAATGACACCTTTACAATTGTATAGAAAATAGATAAAGAGAAACTTTTCAATAAGTAAAAGCAACATAAAAATCTAGACTTTGCATTTGCTACAGGAAATGTGTGTGATAGCCGCCAGCTGCTGCTGCTGGCAGGCCCAGTTGCTGAAAGATTTACAACAAGATATTTCATTTTTACACAACTTGAAAGCTTACATCTTCCTGAGTGTTAAAACACTTCCAAGTTTTCCAGTATTTCTGTTGCACACAAAATGTTGTGCTGGTAGAAGTTTGATCCAATAGTTGTATTTGCACTGCAGCGCAAGAAAGTTGCAACATACAACAATCACTAAAATATGATATCTATGATTAGTTCTACGTCAACATTCACAACATCAGTGAACACAATATCACAAACAGGGGTGTCGCCAGGGATTTTGGGCCCTGTGAAAAGATATCACATTGGGCCCCACCACCAACAAACACACGTCACACCAACCATGTACAAGTTCTGTAGCCAAACCTTTACCTGTGAAGGCTTGCAACTCTCTTGTAGTCCAATACTAACTGCACAATAGTTACTGACATTGAGCTGTGAAAATGTAACACTGTGTAGACATGCATGCAACATAGTTTAATGCATTAGTTTAATTGTAAATTAAATATTGTATTATTGTCTATTAATGATGACATGTTTATAAAATTTTTTAACAAATGTCATTTACGGGTCCTTAGAAACGTCCTAAGTTTTCACCCCCTTATAGCGCCCTTGATCAAAAAACTGTTTTAAAGGTGAAGATTTTGCTTAAAGTGTGTTTAATACAGAAGAGTTAGGAGAGAGCGCTTTAACATTACATTACAACATATTTGTGAATCCATGTGATGATTTAAAAAAAATGAAATTAGCAAAAACGATCAAGAAATGAGGTGAGGTGAGGTCCTTACATTAAACTTGCTAACAATTATCAATGTTAGTATTATCAAGATAAACCGTAATATTATGAATATAAGATGTTTTTTTTCCTGAAATACGTCCGAACAGTGGTGTCATATAATATTCTGGGGCTAGACTATTACATATTACATGCTCAAACCATCAGATATTCTTTTTGAATGGAAATACAGCTGTGTAAAACTGACTCCTACAAGGAGTGTTGCATTATGGGTTGTGTTGCTAGGTTATACCGAGTGTCTTAAAGTCTGTTTATAGTGAGTGCGTTAGAGTAAGTCCGCCTTAAAAGTGTTTGGTTTGTCCAGTTTAGCCTGAAGGAGTTTCTGAAGGCTTGTGTATCGTGTTTTTTCAGCCACAGAGGAAATAAATTAATGACAAGTGAGTCCAAAGCGTCTTTCAACATCTCTACTGCAGAGACGGGATATGTCAAAATGCCAAATACCATGGTCACAGATGATAAGGAGCTCAAACAAACAAACAAACAAACAAACAAACAAACAAACAAACAAACAAACAAACAAACAAACAAACAAACAAACTAGTAGTCTTATAAATGCTAACTGCAGGAGAAATTCATTTTTGACCACGTCCAAGAGCCTGGAAGCAGAGCGTGTGAGTATGTTACTGTACTACGAAAAAAACAGTAAAGGCGCGGTCGTCTTATAATGATGGTCACCATATATTTAGCCCAATTCACTAAATGCTTGTTATACTGTATCTGTCCAGTTTGTTATGTTTTTTTTTTATAGTAGCATTCATGTCTTTTTTCTTCTGTAAAGCACACTGTATTGCATCATTGCACCATTTCTATAAACATGTGCTATATGAATAAAGTTTATTATTAATACTACTTTCTATCCATTTTCTTTTTTAAACTTTACTTTTCTTTTTTGTCTCTCTCTTGCAGCTTTTTAAAATTCAGGCCCTATCATCAGTGCAAAATTCTTATTAACCATAATCATTACTTCCACTAATCAATCAGTCCATCCCTCCTTCCTCTCCTCTTTCTTGCCAGCCATTTCATTCCCTCAGTTTCCTCCCCAGAACTCAAATTAAAAAATAAAGTTGTGATTTAGCCTATAACGGCTGAAAAACTGGAGACTTAGCCTAATTTATCCTTTCATCCATTGTTAATCCATTCATTGCTGAACTAAACACTGGAACAAAGTCAGTGTTATCCCTCAGTGTGATCTGTGGACATTAATTAACTCTGCTGTCTGCTCTCTCCTCCTCTCCCTGTCGTAAATTAAATATCAGGTCGTGATCTTGACAAGCTCAGTTTACCTTCTCTCTGTTCATCTTTTTCTCTCTTCAATTTCAGAAAATTAAGTTGTGCTCCATCCAAAAACGACTGTAGTCAGCCGCAGCTACTAAATCATTATTTAAAGACTTTTTGATGTCACTTCAGAAATGTTTTGATCACTGCCAAGATAGGGACTTTTTACTGTAGTTGTGTAGTTTGTTGAGGTCTATAAAAGGACATTCTCGTTCATGAGGTTGAACATACTGTACATGTTGGGTTATATGAGGAGAAATATGTGACTAACACATTTCTAATATAAAAAGTACAATAAAATATGCTTATCATAAATTTGTCTTCCTATCCAAAAATAATACCACCAAAACAATACATTTTACATATGTTTATTTGAATTATTTATCATGGATGTCAATGTCAAAAAATGAATCAAACTTTAATTGTAAATACTTTTTTCAAATAGAGAATCTTGAATCTCCATATAATCACCATACAAGCCTTAAAATTCAGTAATTTATCATAAAAAAGAAAAAGAAAAAACAAAAACCCTGAAATTGTTAGAACTTTGCAAAAATATGAATGCCATAAATACTAATAGTATACAAATAATTAAGACTTTGAGCATCAAAGATCATTCTTGACTTTTGACAACGTAATCTTAACTCAAGCACCACTTACTAGCTTCTTGTGGGGTTGATTTTTTATTTTTATTTTTGAGTTTAAATCACTTTGGCTAACGATTCTCTATAATAGGCACATTTTAATTTTTGAGTTGGAGGCCTTAAAATGTACAAAAAAACTTGTGTTTTGAATTAAATCACCAGATAAATTGTAAAAGGGAGATTTCCATTTCTGTTTTAATTATGAAGCAGGTTCAAGTGCTTTATAAATATTGTTAAAGTATCAAAACATTGAGTCCATGGAGAAATGCATGCAGCCCATATTCAGAAACTGTGCCTTTAAAAAGCAGTGGCCCGCCCCTCCAGACTGATTGAACATATGTTTATGTTATTCAGTTAATTTATGTGCTCTTCTTTCATTTTGGCGTGAGGGTCTCTACTGCGTTTTGCTGTCATTTAATGGTCCGTGCTACAGTCCGTTACCTGTGGTTGGCCTGAGCAGCCAATCAGAAGAGAGGAACACTGAGCAGACACAAAAACAGCCCATTTCAGACAGACTGAGACAGAGTTAGACATCCAGGCCTTTTACAGCTGTAACTATATGCCTTTTGACCGTAAAAAAACATACAAAAAGTTCAAGATAGACCACAAAAATGTAGTTATTAAACTGGGGAAAGGGCATAATCTGATCTCTTTAATTCAGTAACTTGCAAAGAAAAGAGGATTCTGGGGAGGAAACAATGAATCAGCACTTTTATCACAAGCACATTTTCCACTTGAGATGAAAAGTATTATTTAAAAACAGCATTTCCAGCTCTGATCCCACTTCATTCCTCTCAGCTCACTGATCCATCATTAAGCAGGCCCAGTTGTGGTTGGGATCCCTGTTTCTCATCTTGCTTTTTGTAATATTACCCCTCGCTATGATCTGACTGTGGATACATGCTGTCTTATCTACAGATGCAATTACCGGGCATCATCAAATGACTCAACAGCTTCTCTGTGTATGCCTATTTCCCGTATTTAATCTTCTGTTTCTTCCCACCGCCAAATAAAGAGTAAAAAGCTGGATGGACTTACTTTAATCCCTTCCTCCCCTTTGTCCTTCTCTCTTTTTCTTTATCAATATACTGCACTGTAATTTCTCCCGGGTGGTCTTTTCTGGTTAGGGGAAACAATGTTATCCCTCCACATCAGTATTAGACATTAATTGACTCATCCTATCTCCCCCCCTTTAAGGGTCTCCTATCTCAACTTGACTTGATTAAATTCATGCCTACAGTACATGCTGAATCTGGGGATACATTTATAACAATTCTCGAGTCTTCTCCTTCCTTCTTACTTTTTCTTTTGATCATCCTCTCCACCACATGCAGACAGGAAGTGAGTTTACTCGCATGATTATTTGAGATGCAGAATAAGCAGCGAGTGGTACCAAGACGATGAAGCATAGCTTGATACAACAGAGATCAGCCTGTGACATCATTTGTGGATTTGGCTGACATCTTTGTTGACTTCTGTTTCATCTCTTGCAGAGTCTTCTCTAGGGAATGCCAATGTTAGAAAATAGTTTGAATACACATGCTGCGCTGTTTCTTCTGTTAAAACTGAAATAGGTTGGAGGAATACTAAATGAGGCACTGTTAGTACAGACGTGTGGAAAGACTTGAAGCTTGAAGCTTACTTTACCGCATCACATCGATTTCTTGGTCAAGTGAAAAAGTTTCAATTTAAGTTAACGCCTCTTCACTGCAACTCAGACCACGTAGAAAGACAATGCATCGCTCTGCTGCTGCTCGCCTCCTTTAATCAACTTTGGTTGCATTTGCCAACTTGCATTCTTAATCTTTGTCTTTAATATGTATTTTTTGTTTTTGTTTTCATGAATATGGAAGTGTATTATCATAAGAAAAATCCTGAATACTTAGTGGTTAGGAGTGTGTGAGGTAAGTGGTGAAATTAATGCAGCCCACTCGCGTTCACCCACAGCCATGATTCACGCCTGTCTGAGAGATCGAGGCGGAGAGAAACAGAGCTGATTCACAAGCTTTATGACTGTGCATGCTGAGCACTTTAAAATAAGTGGTGTACAAGAGAATAATTTAAAGTGTGATTCTTTTTTAGTGTCCTGAAATTGTACATTTAACATCTATAAAGAGAACAAATGCCAGTACAATGGCTGAGGAATGCTACTTTATGACTGCAGGTATCAAAAAACAGGTGCACTTTGGATCCAAGGACATTATATAATTGACGATTATTATATATTATTGCCACTGAATACAAGAAAGCGCTGTTGTGACTGCAGATTTCCACAAAGGTGAACCAAAATATGTTTTCTTGAACATTAAACCATTTACACCAGAGTTGAATTAAATTGTACGGTGTTACAAGTGGTTGGTTGATTAATTGAACACGGTTGTAGCACATTTTATATATTTATCAATGTCAGCCAGACTCCAAAAAAACATTACCAAGCATGCATCACCTCCTCCATTACTGCAATTAGAGGCAGAACAATAAAAGCCTATAATCTGCTGTAGTGTAGCCTAGGCATGAACCAAACCCTCATTTTAAATAATAATATTTATTATTTTTTAATTATCACTCATATAAATAGACCTAGATTAGATGCAGCCTCGTCCCCATGTGCATCCTCAACCTTTACACGTGTCAAGTTTGTGTTTGTGATGCATTTGTTATACTATTCTTATTTTGTTGTTTACGGTTAAGACGCTTTATGCATGTCAGGAGCAGAAACTGGCAGTAAAAAGGATTATACGGTGCAGAAACAGTAAAACATAGCATGGAAAGAGAAATAAGTGATAAAGAATAATGGGGACTGTAGGCTATAAGGATATTAGCTCCATTTCAGAGTGGCAACAAGCTCTTATATTGGTGTAACTGCAAGGAGACATAATAAAACAACATTAAACCATCAGTCCAGGCTTACGTTTTTCTGACTGGAAAACTACACCATTGATATCTATTGAACAGCCCTGCACACGCAAAACTGAGACTAGAGGGCTACCTAAAGTGTCATAGTTTGAAACATAAAACCACTGACTAAGCTGCCATATTTGACGAGTTGGGAAATGAAAACATGCCAATATGTTTATGAAAGATTTAACAGCCACCACCAGTCAAAAAAGGGTACAAAACGTCTGCAGCAAAGGCACAAATTTCACAAAAACTGCACCAAAAAAGCCCATTCACTCATACTTTTACCAGCGTGTCTAATTACAGGTCGAGGAATCAATATACTTTTGAGGATTTTGAGTTCCACTGTCCTCTGGCCCCTTTAGGAATGCAGTGGAGAGCTGCACTTAGCCAAGCAGCTTGTCTTCACTGAAGCAAGTTATGAGATTTTGGCCAGAATCGATTAGTGTGATGGAAAAGGGATAAAACTTAGTCCAGGTTGAGAAATGGCTGAAGTCAGCTTTAAAGAGAGAAATACACATCTGTTTCCCAAAAGGCAGCGAGTGACCTCTACAGACGCTGAAAGACTGACTCACAAATATAGCTGAACTTTCGTTTTTTTGCAGTTGGAAAGTCTTTAAGACCCAAAGTGCTTCTTCTTACTGGGGCTGACCAAACATGAATAGGTTCATTGTTTCCATTCTCTGCTCTCTTATAAATCAACAAGAGATGAAGATTATTTGTAGGCTGATCCCTTGATTTATGTCATTGTCTCTCAGCTTTCAGGTCACACAGAAACATAAAGCTGTGCTGACGTTGCCAACTTATTTGATATTAATCAACACTGTAATGTGGGATGAGTGTCAGATATATCAAAAGGTTAAATCCTTTTAGATATGTTTGGATGCTCTGCAGTCAGAGAGAGAGAGAGAGACAATGACTTGGTGACTTTATTGCAAATCTGTACCTTTTTAAATATAAAAATAAAACAGTCTAATCATCACCTGGGAATTGGTCAGAAACCTGGTGGATTAGAGATCCAGATTTTACTCTTAATAATATACAAAACCTCCATCTGTACATGAGTCCAATGCTCTTGGAGATTGTCTGTGACGGTATTGCTAATACTACTCCCACTTCTGTCATCTGTTCCCTTTCATTATAAACAAGAGTGAAACAAGGGATTACTATCGCTTCACGGGTCAAATCACATCTGATAGCCGCCTAGCCAATTCAAAAGCTGTCAGTGAGTGTTTTCTTTTAAAAGCACCAGGTGGCTCATTATGCTGAGTCTGCTATCACAAAAGAATGAGGTCAAAATTAATTTATGACAAATACCCTGACAGCCTGTAATCACATTAGATGCTTACATCTTGTATCATTCTACTTCCTGACACCGATATAAAATAAGAAGTTAGAGCCTCAAACAGATTTATGCCAAACACATCAAATCAGCTTATATTTAAAAGCACTTGACTTTGCATTTCATACCTGTGCATAAAAAGGTAGATATGCAAAGAAAAAAAAAACTAAAGTATTACCTCTTTTTTTTATATGTATATGTGTGTATATGTATAATTTATTTATTTATTTTTTTTAAATAATAAAATGCAGAGACGGAAAAAAATACAACAACACTGTTTTAAAAAAATGAATAATGAGACAATGAAAAAAAAGACAGGTAGCAGTAATGCATATATAAAAAAGCAGGACTGATAGAGAAAGACTTATTTAACAAATGGGCATGTGAATACTTGTTTGTAATTATATTAACCTGATGAATATTTCTCAGTAGCAGTGTATGGAGAGCTCTTCCAACCACAGAAAATAGGCCAATAAATGAAGGGTTTAAGCCTTAAAGACAATACAAATATTTGCTTTATTTTTTTATATTTTCAATGGCAAACTAGCAACTACCCCTCAAATTAAAGTCAAAAATACATAATTTGGCCATGGCCCCCAAAACGAATCAGTTTTTGATCTGACACACAACATAGGAGTTTGTCAGTGTCTTCCAAAATCAAAAATAGTTCCAAAAGAAAAGGTCATGGCTAAGTTTGGGTTTGGTTTAGGCACAAAAACAAATTGGTTAGGTGGAGGAAAAAATCATGGTTTGGGCTAAAATTACTACTTTGTTAAGGTGAGAGCACCTTCGTTGTCATGGTTACAGTGAGAACACTTAGTTTAGGGTAGGGAACGTTTTTATTATGTTGTCACTTGGATTTTGAAATATGTCATTTTGGGGACATTTTACAGTTTCCAGAATACAAAAAGATGACACTTAGAATGAGTAGAGATATAATTAATACATATTCTTCCATACAGGTGTACTGAATCACACAATTCAATAATAAACATCTTGCAGATCTACCTAGCAGGTCCACTTGACCTTAAATGGATTTATTCAAAGGTAAGTGCATATTTGAGAGTGGCCTACAAACCATAGACACTTGTCTGCAGTGATGTGGGAAAAAAGTGACACAGTTAGAAGACTGCAGAGACTACAAGCTGAATTAGAAGACACTTCTTTAGTCTGAGATTTTGCAGGAAAAAAACAAAAGCAAAAGTACATAGGGTTAGATTGAAGAAACAGAAAAGAGGATCCAAGAGTGACTGAAGTGAAAACCAGGGCTGAAATACAAACAGCTCAACTAATAAGGGGAACATGTGACTGGACAGGGAAACAGGCAGGGAGCTGATTGGCTGGGGCATACATAAAGCAGGGCAGGACTAACAAGGCGAGATGCAGGGCAGGTGTGTAGATTGGCAAAGGAGGGAAATCAAGCACATAAACAAGGGGGGGGGGGGGGTGAGAGACCAAACTCAGAAAACCCGATAAGCAATTGCAACATAAACTTTACAATCTCATATAGCCTGCTGTCTTCTGAAAATAACAAATATGATCTATAAGAGATGTCAGCCAGGACTTGGATTTCATTAAAGACACAGCGAAACCAGAGGAGAGAAAACATAAATAAACTGAACCTATAAGTTCATATATCCCAACTGTTATAGCCATATTTTCCTTTAATATGCTCATGTAGTCTGTGAACAATTGTATTTGTTTTTATCATTATTATTTATTAGAATTAATTGTTTAGATTTATTGATTACCTGTAGCAAGAAGGCTTGGTTTTGTATGGCAGCTAGTGTCAGTCTAGCAGTGTCAATGTTGGGTGACTGTGGTGAAATTGAATTTTGACAAGATGTTATTATTTTAGTTAAGTTTAATAGAAATTAAAGAATAAACTTAATTTATGTTTGGAAACTACATTACAAAGTTTAAAGAAACCTGCGTTTGGAGTGTGTTAAAAATCATAAGACTGCCATAGCTCAACAAAATGTACATAAAAAATAACTTAAACATTGAAGTAACATTTCTCCCACTCAGTCCAGTCTTCACTAAACAGTAAGAAAAGTCTGAGGGCATCTGATGGACAGTTGGACAATGGTAACTAAGGAATATTGAGCCAGACTGTGACCAAACCATGACAAGAAGCACCCTGCTGACCTGGATATTGAGGTACTGCTAATGAACAGGTGACCTCAGTTCATGTTCAACCAGCGCTTCAATTAACATCCGTCTCTTCCCCATAATTACCTAACATCTCTCTATTGCTGTCTGTCTAAAAATAAAGACGTGCAATAACCAAGAAGTACCTTCAACAAAGCGACACAGTCAGATGAGTAATGCGAATGTGTGTGAATCATAAGCTTTGGCTTTTTGCAGTCACCACACTTTAACCCAAATTAACACCTGTTTGGGACGATGAAGACAGCGCTCTCTGCCACCACCATCAAAACACCAAATGAGGAAATATGTTTTAAAAGAAGGATGTTTATCCCTCTGATAGAAAATCCATGAATGTGAAGAATCTGTTCTGGAGATTCATGGAAAACCAACAACTTTCTAAGCTACGATATCTTAATATTTCCTTTAATTTGTCAATATTAAAGCTATAACCTACTATAAGCACCTTCAACTACACTTTACCAGCCTCTGTAGTGACACAGAACTACACAAAGTATGAAATGTAATGTCAGTCATTATAAACAAGCCAAAACAGGATAACCAGCACGGAAATAATTTCACTCATGGTACTGGAAGTCTTTTTGGATGAAACACCCACCCATCAATCAGTTATTGTCCTCATTCAACATCATAAAAATTGTTCAACACATGATTATTTCAAAATATTATCATCAAAAATAGAATTAATAGAGTTATGAAATTAAAGTTTAGAAGTGAAAAATGCTCAAATTGTATCCAACACTTGCTTACACACATTATAAATATGAAAAAAATCAACATAGGGGCAAAATAACTCCCAAACACACCCAGAAAAATACAACTTAAAAATCTATCTGTATCTGAAATTCAATCATCTGATGAAATGGAGCTTAACAACTTAATGGGAAGATTCAAAGGTGGTAATTACGGGGAAGAAATTAGTTGATATGCCTCTCTAAGAATCATATGAGGCGTACCTGTATGAGAGTGGGAATCTGAAATGATTGAATTACCAAATACATAATTCTTTTAATGAATCAAAAGACAGGAAACTGGAAAAAGAGAGAAAGAGAACTTTTAACATGCAGATACAAAACTGGACCAAAAAATAAAAAAACCTTGATCAGACAGTGACAATTTGAAGTATAATGATTTCATTATATTCATTCAAGAGAGGACGCAGAGTAAGAGACCAAGGCAATTACTACCATTTAGGATAATTGGGGTAGTCATAATGATTATAATAATATTAATAATCCCCATCATCATTTAGGGCATTTATCAAAATAGTGCTGCAAAGTGCTTTACATAAAATTAACAAATAATCTTTGTCATAATCACAGGAGCAGAAATTAAAGGGTCAGACTTAAATTCAGTAGTGTAGGTCGGACATAATGGTGGTGTGTGTGTGTGTGTGCTTGTTTTAGTCATATTATGGGGACGTATGTCTGTTTACACAGTCACCTTGTGGGGACAATAAGAAAGTCCTTCAATGTATGTCATTATATTTTAGGGTAAAGAGTTGGTTTAATGTTTAGGTAAGGGTTTAGGTTCGTAAGGTTTAAAGAAATGAATGTAAGTCCATATAGTGTCCTTTGAAGTGGTGTAACCGTGTATGTGTGTGAGCAGCTCAGTTATGGGAAAGTCCACCCATAAATAGCTGTGGCCTTAATGTTAACTTACTGTGGTCATGTGGAGGTGAGGGACTTTACTCGCACGCACGCACACACACACACACACACACACACACACACACACACACACACACACACACACACACACACACACACACACACACACACAGAGCAGAGCTGACTCAGAGTGTTTCAAAACTCGGTCCAAAACTTGAGTCTGGTCCCCGGTTTACTGCATTGCTGTTTGTTGTATTTTCTTGCACATATTAAAATGTGTCCTTAGAGGCACATTTGTGTTTTTTTTGTGGTTTTTGACAATTTAAATAAAATTTGACTTGTGGACCAATTGTGCAACTCTCATCCATGGCACTCATGTTGTCCATTCACGTCAATTTTTATTTGCACAGCCCATTATCTAAAATTTGCCTCAGGGTCTTAATAATCTGTACAGCGATACAACATCCAGCAAAATAAATAAAAAACAGTATACAGCATGGACAAACAGGACAATAAAATTATAGATAGGATAGGATTGAAAACATATGAAGAATGCGATCAGGAGGATGTTGAGCTATATCCAGGTGTTGCATCCAGTCTTCATATCATTAGGCTATTTCTTGCAGCTGTTATACGAACATTTATGAAATAATTATATACTTTAACCTTTGTGTCGTCCTCCCGGGTCAAATTGACACTGTCTGTTTTGACTGTTCCTTCTTTCCTTCCTTCCTTCTGTCTGTCCTTCCTCCCTCCCTCCTTCTCTCCTTCTTTCCTTCCTCTCTTTCCTCCCTTCCTTCTTTCCTTCCTCCATCCCCCTTTCTTCCTTCCCTCCTTCCTTCCTTTCCTTCCTTCCTTCCATCCTTCCATCTTTCCTTCCTTCCTTCCTTCCTTCCTTCCTTCCTTCCTACCTTCCTTCCTTCCTTCCTTCCTACGTTTCCTTCCTTCCATCCTTCCATCTTTCCTTCCTTCCTTCTTTCTCCCTCCCTCCCTTCCATCCTTCCTTCCTTCCATCCTTCCAACTTTCCTCCCTTCCTTCCATCCTTCCATCTTTCCTTCCTTCCTTCCTCCTTTCCTTCCTTCTTCCTCCCTTCCTTCCATCCTTCCATCTTTCCTTCCTTCCTTCTTCCTTTCCTTCCTTCTTCCTCCCTTCCATCTTTCCATCTTTCCTTTCATCCTTCCATCTTTCCTTCCTTTCTTCCATCCTTCCATCTTTCTTTCTTTCCTTGACTTGAGGACAACAGGAGGGTTAATGAAAGAAGTATGAAATTTGAACTTGACCACTGCATTTTGCGTTTTAACCTACTGCCTTCAGGGAGGCGGTACAGGTCAATAAAAACACGCACCAACAGACTCTTGAACAGTTTCTTTCTTAAAGCCATCTAGACTCTCAACAAACACACACAGTGACTCTGCAACCCACTTTAAAACAAACTCCATTTATATATCTATGAAATATATTACTGATGCAATATTTTACCAGACACTTGCACTCACAGCACTTTATTTATTTTACCTACCTGCCTTGTCTTAATTTTTATCTGCCTTTGTTTTTGTTTTGTTGTATAGTTTTATGAGTCTTGATTGATTGTGTGTGACGCTGAATGTATGTAGCAGTACTATGTCAAAATACCACTGTGATGGGCACTAGCGATTTTGTTGTATTTTAAATACAGTGACAATAAAGGCATCTTATCTTATCTTAAATATTATAGTCTATTTTATAAATATTTTAATAATTAAGTAGCATTTAGCCTAGACACTGTGTTATCTCTATTGTCACTCATTGTCATTTCCATTTCACATTGAAGCACTTCTAAATAACTCAGAGGCAGGGATATATAGACCAGAAGGGGGAAAATCCTCAAAATCCACCCTCCCACCCCCAGCAAATGGCCCCCTGTATATACTGTATCCATATCAATGAGAGATGAAAGGAACGTAATGCATTAAACCTGTCACCTCATTCCAAATCCAGTGTGTGCGGAGGGATTCGCTCTCACATTTTGTGTGACTTCGGGAAATCATAGAGGAGCTTGCAGGAATTGAAAGCCAGTCTCTTGCTTTGAAGTGAACCACAGACGCATTTTTGGACCGTAGCTTCTTTCATACATGAGGAAAAAATACAGAGGTTATCTGAGAAAATGGCCCCAGGTCCCAAAAATCTCCTTCCAGTTGGCCAAATAGCAAAGACCACAATTCCCCTTATTTGATTTAGTCAATTAAATCATTTCTGTAACTAAAAACCCACAGATGCTGGTTTAGAGCAAAAGGCAGTGAGATGAAAAATAGAAGAAGGGATGAAAAAAACAGAAGAGGGAGCAAGATAAAGTAGGATTTAGTGGATGGGAGGAAAGTTAATGAAAGAAATGGAGAGAAAAAAGGGGGAAAGCAATAAGAGAAAGATAGGATTTCTGTTGAATCTGTGAGTCATAGAAGGAAGGTGAAAAGAGGAGTGAGATCATTACAGGAGGAGAATTTTAACTGCATACGGTTAATGGAAAATGTAATGTTACCAGCAGGGACAGCAAATGAGAACAGAAGATTTCAAGAGATGGAGATAAGGCGGAGAGAAAGAGAAGCCAGAAATGAATGAGAAAAAACGAGGGATTTACATTGACAGTTGTGAGGGGGGGGGGGGGGGGTTATTGATGAAGAGAAGGAGACAGAAGAGAGAAGGTGGAATAATTCAGGTTGGTAATGCGGTATTGAACTGAGGTCCAATCTGTCACTACAACTCTAACTGAGCACCTGCCTGTCTCCTTAAACCTCCCTTCATCTGCACCTCTCCAATAAAGCCTTTTTCTGCCCCTCCTTACTTCATAAAACATGGCTTTCACCATTTTTTCCCCTACAACTTTCCTCCCCCAAATTTATAAAAAGATAAGTGTAATCCAACATTTTTAGCTACCTTTTAAATGTGCTTTTAAAAACACCCAAAGTCTGGCAAATGCAGTGCAGAAACATCACAGCACTGCCAACTTATCAATGAGCACACTGTCAAGAAAAGAAAAGAAAATGTAGATACTTTGATTCCCTGCTCTTGTTTTCTTTTCGTTAAAACTTCCTCTTCCTTCTCCTTCTTTTCTCATCCTTCACTTCCCCCAATAACCAAACACAGCATTATTTCTTTTCAAATGGAATTCAATTAGCTCAGGACAAAGAGTGAAACAGTGATAGATCAGACAGGTGAGGCGATATCGAACAGCAGGCCAGTGAATCAGTGCCAGACACTGTGATAAAGCAGCATTTTGCCTTCCTGCAGTACATCTCTTTAAAGCTCTCGTTTTCTCTCACTGTGACTCACAGCCATAACCTGTCCAGTAGTCAGTGGCTGCTATTAATAGACTTAAATATGAACAATTTTGCCAGAAATGATTTGCAACTAATGGCTTCAGTTACATGTGATGCTACATTATTAAACAGTAACATTATTTTTGTTGTTTTGGCTCTTTTTTGCAGTGCACCTGATTTGAAATGGAACAATAACTGCGAGGTTAATGCAATGACTCTCACCAGCTTTAATTTGATGGTGTGTTTCCATCAATATCAAGGTTAAAGCTTTATTTCCATTGTTATTGTACAATGCAGGATTGCACTATGATTGAATTGTAGCCCTCTCCACACTACACACAAAAAAAGCGTTTTCAGACCTATAAATTGGTTTGTGCTGGTCTAAATCAGTGGATGAGTTGATACACTTGTTGTATGTTTTTCCCTTGGTTTGGTTTCTTTTTGCACACAGAAAAATCCAAGTAAAGCAAAATGCATCGCCATAAGCCATGTGAAAAGGTTTACTTCACTTATTGGCCATGTGTCTGGGGCAGGAGCAACAATGCATTAAGAAGTATACTGAAGAATGTCCACTGGCCAAATACAATGTTTTTTATTGTACTACTCTAGGTTGGACCTCAATTAATTCTCTCGCAATGATTAATTGCTCAATTACATCACAGTATCCAAAGCATGTCTTGCTATGGGAGAGGTTTAACTCAAACATGCAGTGTAGTTGGGTCAGATTGAGGTCGAATGATGTTAACGCCGCAATCAAACCACTCCATAATTTCACATGAAGAAGGTCCACTGGACTAATTCAACATTCTTTGTTGTGCTAGTCGAGGTCGGATTTTAATGAATTCTCTGCCAATTAATTAATGAACTGCTCAACAGCATCCTAGTATCCAAAGCATGTTGCTTTGCACTGTATACCAAGTTGGGTCAGATTGAGATTGAATGACGTTACCTCCACAAACAAACCACTACAGAATTAGTTTGAGACTGGATTGAGTTCACCCCCTCTAAAGGCTCTCATGGCTGTTTTAAATACCAATAAAACGAACCACAGTCCAATTCAACTGGACTTAAGTGCAGGTGTGAAATAGCCCATTAACAAATATTAAACCATTTTAAATTAGAAAAGAATAAAATAATCAATGTGGCAATGAAATAAAACATAGTATATATAAGTAACAATCAGTATGAATTATTGTTGTTCATTTTTTTAATTTGTTACTTTGGAAAGTTTGGTTCTGTAAAAATATGGACTCTAGTGCAATCGTGTAGCACTGTTGAAATGTGACAGAACTACAATGAAAAAAGATTTGATAAAAGAGTTGAAAAACTAGATTAAATCATATACACAAGGAATATACAGTTAGATAGATACATCACACCCACAAGTTTTCAAAAAGAAAAATGTACAAAAGAAATGTACCATGCAAGTGATAGTTAAAAAAAAATGTAATGGGAGTATAGGTAGTGCAAATGTAATGTTCAGTTGGATAAGCAGACCTAAAATAATAGAACATTTCAATGTAAATTTCATAGATACAGTGCAATATACAGTATAGAAGAGGTGCAAAGGATGCGGCGGAGTTAAGGAGCCTCACTGCCTGAGGGAAGAAGCTGCTCTGTAGTCTGATGGTACAGCAGCAGATAATTCTATATCGCTTGCCAGGCGGCAGCAGGATGAGCAGGCTGTGGCTGCTCTTGTCTTTGGGCTCTGCGTAGGCACCTGATCTCACCGATATCACTGATGCTCAGTAGATGGTACCAATGACATTCTGGGTGGTTTTTTAATCACCTGCTGCAGAGCCTGCCAGTACTGGCGTGTATCAGACGATCAGAGTAGGAATTGAAGCCATTTAAATTCTAGGCAACAGTAATTAGAGTTAAAATAGCCCCACATAATGTCAGCATCTTTAATATTTGGTGTCAAGTCCTTTGCAGTCTGGCATTTTGCTCTCTTTGGACTCAAAACAGGAATAAACCTGAGTCCAACAAGATATGCCAGTGTGCAGCGTCTGATTGTGCACCAGAACACAACACAGCGTATTCAGGTCCTTCAAACCTTTCCAACTACACTGGCAGCCACAAAAACAACAGAAATCCTCTCTGAAATTCCTCTTTGGCTGCCTATTCCTGCAGTTATCAGCTGGTAAAATCTTGTTTTAAAACATTAAATCACTGAGCTCCACTGTTACTGAACCTGTCAGGTTCACCAAAGTGTAAATGGAGGTCCATCAGGAATAGTGGAGCTCCAGTTGCACTACGATTTAACATTTTAAAACAATATTTTACCAGCTAAATACTGAAGAAACAGACAGCCAGAGAGTTAAAGAGCTACAGGACAAAATGTGAAGAGGATTTTTGTTGGTTTTGATGCTGCCAGCAGCCATGGCAGCCACAAAATCTCTCCAACTGTGACTGTTTGAAAGATTTCCTCCAGCAGGTCAAAAATACTTCTTGCTTGTTTAAAGGTCCTCACACTGTTTGTCTTCCTCTCATTTGTTTTTTTTATTATCATCACCTGTGGGTAACGTTACATGATTTATTCATCATCAATCTCTTTATACACACACACAAGCATTTTAGTGAAATTTGAGTTTTCTTTTCCAGTTCTGTGCATCATAATTTGAATGGAAATACTTGGATGAAAGCCTACTGAGTGTTTGATTGTTGCTTTCGTGTGTCATGGATCAGTTAATTGTTACTGAGACTGACGGTTCTGCCTGAACTACCACAAGCTCGGCTTCTCTGCAGACTCCATCAGCTGTTCGCCTCTGAAGCTGCAAACAGACAGCAGTACCTCAATCTCATGGTTGAGAGGATGGGAAATGTCTCATATGCTCTTCATTTCTTTCACTTTTTCTCCCCCCATCACCCCTCCTTTATCTCTCTCATTTTCACTAATGTGCTCTTCCATCTCACCATCCCCCCTACAGTACATCCATCAATAACCGCGTAAGACTCTCCACCTTTCTTCCACTTCTCTAACCTCTTACTCGTCTATCATTCGTTTCTGTTATTTCCTCCCTGTTCACTTCCTATATTAATATTCTAGCCTGAGCCTCACTATTCCCCCTCTTCACATCTCTATTCCTTTCTTGCTCATTTTTTACGCACTCCATCATTACTTTCCTCTATCAATATCCAGGAATGATTCACTCTCATGCTCTTCTGATACTCTACTTCCTATAGATTTACTACCTCTCTTTCTAATGTTTTCCTGACATGCTTCCTTCTATCTTTTCTCCTTCTCGCTCTCTTTATAAGTCCCTGTTCAAGGTCTGTTCCTAACCTCCATTCTCTTATTTCTCCTTCCTTCCTCATTGTTTTGCCTCTTCAAGGACTTTACTTTTATTTCTCTCAGTCCCTGTCCCTTGTTTTTTCTCTTCTTTTCTCTGTCACTCTCCAAGGACTCTAAAGAGATTGTGCTCTTGGCACAGATATGAGCAGGAATGGATACAGGATCGGGATGAACAAAAAAAAAAATCGAAGGCAGAGGTCGTCTCAGGAAATAATGGTATAGATCCTTTATGTGTGAGACGGTAGAGTTTTCTGTGCAAACAATTCTAATGTGAAACAGGCTTGTTTGTATTCTTCTGGGTAAAGCATGTGAAAAGCCTTCCTGTGGGGTTGTGATGAGAAATGATCACTGACACACTAATACTTTTCTAGTATTCTCAGCATACAGCAACACAAAGTTCATTCTCTCTGATGTTCCTGAACAACTGTAACATGAAAAGCACACTTTAAATGGACCTTTTTTCTCATTATTCTTCCATTATATTTTAGAACGTAAATGATGATGATACATAATATATACATTAAAGGCCTATGGTATTGAAAGTATTTCCGACTGACTGAAAAATTGCTTCTGAATTATGGATGTCGTTACTTATTTGAAGGTTTTAGCAGTAATGGTGGTTTCAAACACCAGGCGGCAACAAGAGAAAGGGCAGCTGTAGCTCTTGGTGACCGCAGCAATTACAGGAACCACACAGAGGAAACACTAAAGAGGCTAATTTTACTGGTGTGGAGGATGTGGATAATGCAGGATGACCGCTGCCTTTTGAAGGTGCTGGAAACATCAATGAGTTCAAACTTGATGAAAGAGATTTCCTCACACTTAGATCTGTGCAGTATTCACATTATTTTTGAGCTTTATCTGAGCCTACCTGTGTGAAGAACTATAAATTATGACACCTCATTATGAATTTACAAAGTTATTCATGAGAAGACTAAGAATACAACCATGGTAGCAGCTCTGTGAGGCTGTACTTGAACTGCATGCTCACATCAACATGATAATGATGATTAGCAGATATTATGACTACCATGTTCAGTGTGTGGGTTTAGCAGGTTAGCATGCAATCATTCGCTAATTAGCACATTGATCTGTCATAAGCAAAACATTGTTACATCTTCAAACTCCAGCAGGTGTTAAGCTTCAGACGGTTATAACTGGCATTAATAGATGCAGGTATGATTTTTTATAGTTTAGCTTGATCATAAATCTGCCAAAAAAGTATGCATTTTTCACATTTCAGCTCAACACTTACAATTATTGTTAAGTTTGAGCAGGCATCACATGAAGAGGAGGGAAGGGAAGGGACTAAATCTAATTAGAAAGGCAGTGTTTGGCAGGTTTGACCACTTTGACTCAATTACTTGCAATAAGTGATAATAAGTTGTCAGACGATTAGTACTGTCATCTGATTCGTTAGCCTTTTTTATTATAACTTTAATTCATAATGTATAAAATGCAGTGTTACTTTTCCTTCCATGGTAATGTATGTGTTCGTCTTTGAATCTGGTTCCAGACAGCAGACTATACAACTCCTTTAGGTACAAGGACAGCGTTTCTGTTAGAAATTGGGAGGGAGATATTTAGAGAAACTGTTCAATGGGCCACCCAAAGAAAGATACTGGAGCACAAGATTCACTTTAGCAATTTATTCAGGTGCAAAATGATTAACGTTATGATGCTCACTGCGTCTTCATCAGAGTTACAGACATGAATACCGTCCTCCATACGCAGAGCAGTCTCTCATTGGTTAATTGGTTAATTGGTTAGGAGATAATCAATCAGTCAATAAACCCACACAGTACAGTACTCATCCAAAATAGGAAGTGTTACAAAGTAATAGTTCATAAACAATATCTTAAAAACAACATCAGTTCAAACTAGTTTAAATTAGATCAAAGAAAACATAAAAGGCTGAGTTCCTTGTTAAGTCTGTATGGTTCAACTGTATTTATTGCGTACATCCAAAAGGCCTGAGGAGAGGTGGATATATTTATTAATTCTTTCTCATCATCACTTTGTTTCTATACAAAAACACTTTTGTTTTTCCTAAAAACTTTTCGTTTCATCACATTTTAATCAGCTCTCTTTTATATGTTAGATATATTTGGGGGATATCCTGCTGATTCCCTCTTCCCACTGTTTGTCAGGTGGTGTAACACGAACTATTGTTGAGGCTGTTTAGGGAGAATTGAGGAGTTTTTGTTTTACACTAACACTATAAT
This sequence comes from Scomber scombrus, assembly GCF_963691925.1. Lineage (NCBI taxonomy): Eukaryota > Metazoa > Chordata > Actinopteri > Scombriformes > Scombridae > Scomber > Scomber scombrus. The sequence continues at coordinate 25,216,599 of NC_084981.1, read as the reverse complement.
CTCAAACACATACAAATCAGACTGCATAGAGGCCTTAAATTGAGATTGTGATCTTCTTTTGATTAATTGTGCAGCCCTACTAACTATATAATATTGCTTGTTGGTAGCAGCTATAGCCACAAGGCTTAGTAGTAATTAATTTCCATAAAAGTAACAGCACATTATTTCCCCTTTTCTATCTGTGCCATGGCACATAAACCACATACTTTTTTTTATTTAGTTTCAGCTAATGTTACTCTATGAACTAATTCAAGAGTTTAGAATTGGCTCTAGAGAAAAAATTAGTAAAACAAGATAAAAAAGAGAGCTGTACCAAACATAGACGGAAAATGAGAAAGATATGGAAGCTGATGAGAAAAACAAAAAACAAAGGAGAGACTCAAGAGAGAATGACAGAAATATTGTTGAGGGATTTTGCTTCCTTGATATGCTGCATCTACTAATCTCTGTAGGCAAGGCTGAACGGCGTGATACACTGGTTATTGCCTTACCTTCACACACACACACACACACACACACACACACACACACACACACACACACACACACACACACACACACACACACACACACACACACACACACACACACACACAATAAAAAGCTCTAACAGATGAACATGGCAGGTGTTGCAAACCGAAACAAGTGACTACCCTTTCTCTGACCTCAGGAAGAGAGGGAAGGCAGGGGAAAAAAAAAAATCACAGAAAAATAGGGAAAAAGGGGTTGTGGGTTGCAGATGCTTTATTCTTTCAGACAGGCAGAGACAGTAAAAGCTGTTTTAAGTTGAATCCAAATGCCCTGTTGACTACAGGTCAAAATCATGTGACACAAAATACTGTTCTTTTTATTTTTTGTATATAAGTTCACAGCAAAAGTGTAAAGCCATGACGGGAAGAGCATGTGTTCTATTTATATATATATATGTATAATTTTATTCTTTCTATTGCCTTGTTGAGTGTCTTGCATGCAAAAACATCCTTGTGTGTGTGTGTGTGTGTGTGTGTGTGTGTGTGTGTGTGTGTGTGCGTCTGTGTGTGTGTGTGTGTGTGTGTGTGTGTGTGTGTGTGTGTGTGTGTGTGTGTGTGTGTGTGTGTGTGTGTGTGTGTGGTGTCCCTGTTTAAAACAAATGATGACAGATGCTGCTGTGTACAGATCCACTGTGGAAAAGTTTTGACTTTCAACTGTTGAGGACAAAAGACTTCCTGGTGATGTAACATACCTTCTGGTGACCATTTTGGAGGTTGAGCTTATGGGCAACACAGATAAACATTAGATGTCTTATAACTTATAATACTGAGATGACTAACTAGCCCAATATGAAACACACTGTACAAATCTATCATATCTATATAAATAGATAATCGTAGATGATAGTCTACTGATTGGTTTTAAATTCAGTGTTTGTCAGTGTACTGCTGAAATGTAAAGCATGACTCAAAGGTGGTGCAGGCAACACTGCACCCATTTAACAAGCAGCTGGTAGGGGTAAGTCTCTTCATTTTTTAATGTAGTGAGAGCAGTCTTTAAATGTAGATATGTGCTCTGCATGAGAAGTAAGGGCGATGTGTTTTCCTACTATGAAATGATTAAAGGGCACCACTGGAAAAAAGGAAATTTGACATTAAAACACAGCAAAGTGGTTGAAGGATACATACATTTAAGTTCACCTCCCCTGTAAGTTTCATTCCCAACTCACAACATATAAATGATGACTCACACAAGGTTTAAATAGGTGAAAACGTCCAATGGCAGATATTAATTAAAGCTCTGGATTCCCCAGAGTCAAACCGCAGTGAAGAGCTGGAAAACATGGACATCATTATCCACACTTGTCAATTTAAAAACACTGGCTTCATCTACACAACTTGCTTTCCAACAAGAAACAAATAGCATGCCCACCAGAAAAGCTGAGAGTTGTTTTTTGAAATGCCAAGATGTGTCGGTATGAAACCAGACCTTGTCCAAAAGGTCTTTAAAGGGTAAGTATCATGCACATTTCAAGTTCTATATTTATATTCAGGGGCTCCACTGGTAGATCTTTATTTCTCTGCATGTTTGTTTTTTAAGAGGTGCTTCTTCACAGTTGAAGGTTTTTCTTGTCAACAGGGTACTGAAGGATTATTGATGGGCGCAGTGGAAAAAGCGTGAAACAATGAGTGGAGGACTCAGAAGTGGTGTTGAGTTTGTGACCTGTCCCCTCTGCAAACTGCTGGAGAAAATAATCAACAAGCTTCTCTTTCTCTAACTGCTTCTGTTGCTCTCGGTTAAATTATTTTTTCTCTATTCCCTGTTTGTCCAGATCAATCTTAAGGATTTCATGTGGCTCCACAGAGAAGCTGAAAGTCCAAAACGTTACAAGGTAACTGTTCATAGTTCACACCACACTCTTTAAATATAACCTCTCTTAAAGGGAACATATTTCCGTATATATATATTTATGTTCTGACACCCTACTGGAATATCTTTGCATGATTTACAGTCCAGAAAACCTACTCATCTTACACTGGCCCCTTAGTTCAGCTTCTATCTGAAACAGGCTGTTTTAGCTCCTGCCTCTTTAAGACCCCTCCCCCCTCCCAATAAGCCCACTCTGTTCTGATTGGCCAGTTTTTGGAAGCTGCCTCTAGGCCAACTACCGTGACCCAGTGGATCTGCATGCAGAGAGGGAGGTATGGACATAATTAAGTGACGTTGATCATTTTCCTGTGTTTTTCTGTGTGTACATGTGTATGCAGAGTGTACATGTGTCCACTCTGCTTTCAGTAAAATTGTTTGATGTTATGCTGTAATTATGTGTGTGCATGTGTGTGTTAACTGCAGCTGCAGTATTTACCAAAAGTCTATTAAACAACCAGATGGCTGCTGTTTGTCCCTTTGTGAACACAAACACACATACACTCTGTCACAAATGCTCACACAACACTGATGTTAAATAATGTAAAATAATTTCTCTGACAGTTTTTGCACACTAGGTGTCTCTAGACTCTTTGATGTCTGTGTTCGGGGTTTATTGCAGGTCAATAGATTATCTAGAGATGCAACGGAGAAATGATGAACAATTCACAGCTCTCTCTCAGTTTCATTTCTTTCTGAGGTCCTATCTCGCTTCTCGGTTTGCCTCTCACTTTGTCACACAATTTATTGAAATTCTGCCACCTTCTTTCACTCTCTTTATTAACACAAATACACACTCAGGCCTGAAGACAGCCTATTTGTGCGCACACACACACACACACACACACACACACACACACACACACACACACACACACACACACACACACACACACACACACACACACACACACACACACACACACACACAGTGAGACTGGGCAGGGGTGAGATTAAAAATCAGAACTTGGTTTATATAGAAATTCACTACAAATTCCCAAAAGGCTGAACTTTTGCAGTATACAGCACACTACCACATAGTCACATGCACGCACACACACATTCATATACTTTAATGTATGCTTTCATTTTTAAAATTACCAGCCAAACATATATATGGGATCATCCACACTCTGTCTGAATGCATATGTTTCCAACACCACCTACTGTGCAGTATCTAATTAGTGGTCGAGGACATTACAGAGACTGAAAAATCTACTTCTTTAATCATGATTATTGCCAGGAATAGTAGACATGTGCAACAACATGTGCAAGCCCCTCACTATATTCATCGTTGGACCCAACTGATACCTACAAATATAAACACAAGCAGTGTGTAAATCTCATACATATGCATACTGCAAGATACCATTTACTAGAAGGAAATGCTTTCAGTTTCAGTGAGAAATACTTCCTCAAGACTATCAAGTAGTCAATACGGCCAAAACATCCAAAACACACACTGCTACCTTTTATTCACAACAACATCAGGTGTATTAGATATAAAGTTTGAGAATATACAGTATTAATGCAGAAAATGATGCATAATGTATGCTGAAATACTTGATGTCAGTAACCTTGTAATATCTTGCTGTATAAATTCACTGGTACAGTGCTTTTCAACCTTGGTAGGATAAAGTGCTTTATTGTGTCAGTGTCTTGAAGCCGGGGATCAACGACCCGCTGTACCTGCTGATACCTCTTTACATGTTTTTTAAAGTCTTCAGTGACTTTTTTGGGTGATGTGCACTTCAAATAAACTGAAGTTTAAGTTTACTTCACTTTCTTTTTTACAGATTTATATACCCGACAATAATGATAAAAAACTAAACTTTTGTTGAAATATGGCTTTGGCTGTAGAAATGATACTGTCCTCTCATCGACTGCGAGGTCACTGAGGTCAGCCAAGTCTGTTCCAATCCCAAAACCAGCAGCATGTGGGTTAATATCTTCTACTGGGCTACGTTGCCCAGAAAGCCAGAAAATCTGGCTCATCCATCTCGACCGGAGGGACCGTGTGTTCTCTCATGTCCAAAAACGGAGAAGCCCTAGATGAGCTCCCTGACAGTTACATCATCATTATTAAACATGTTGAGTAAATGAGACCGCCTGGTAGCATTATACATTTTGGCACCCTGACTTGCAGTGCAAGAGTGACAAACTAAAACACATTTTCACCTCAAAGCATCTAAAAAGAAATACACTTCCCAATTCAGCTGTATATTGCTGTTAAGGAATAATAATAAGAGATTCACATGCACAAAGAGAAATAACGCAACAATAACAATTATAATAATGTAATAAAATAAATGTTTTTTTCACACTCACATTCATCTACAACTACAGAAAAGAATGACCAAAAGAGTGCTGACATTTTCATACTTAGAGCTTTCCCAGTAATGGGGCTAAGAATAGAAGTAGAGTCAAATTATGCCCTAACAAAGAAGCTATGACTAGACTCCAAGTTCATTAAAGCTATAATATCTAACTGTTCTGCATTAAAATGTCCAAAAACGACTAGACTCATGTTATTTATTTTGATCAGTTGTGTACTTAGATTACTCTAGATGTTTCCAACCATTTTCAATACTAAAGAAATCTGTAAGAAATTGGTCCATTTCATTTGGTCGCCTGTCTGCGGTGTCTACAAAAGAGTTTATATGCACAAGATGGAGATCATTTTGTAAACATCAGTGTTTTGGTTGTCCTCCAGAAACGTTGCCATAATTCAGTTTTAATCAACATTATTAAGATAAACTTTTTTAGAGTTTGGTCATTGTTAAATATATCTTTTAATCAGAGGAAGGATTTTATTCATCAGACGTCTGGATCTTAAGTTATCAGAGTAACAAGCTGAGCAAACATTACTGGTAGCTTGGCTCACAAAGGCTCCATCCTAGATGTCCTCTTTCCTCCAACCAGCCTCAGAAAAACACCTATTTTTTATGTGAAACGGCTTTATTCACTGTTTTTACTGGTCTTAATCACTGGGTCCGTTTGTTTTGAAGAGGAGGAGACCTCTGTAGATAATTTTGCTTCCAGTAGAAACCTCCTGAACGATGAACACTGACAGAATCTTAACAGGAAGAAGCTGAGTATAATGGCTGCGAAGGTGCTTGCTGGACAATGAAGACGACAATGCCTATGACCCCATGCTACCTCACGACACCATCACCTCTGTATTTTGTTATTGTTTTAATTGAGAGACCCCTAGTGGCAGAACTTACATACTGTGCATTTAAAGTCTTACATTTCACAATAATCTCCATGTCTAATTGGTTACAGTAGGTTGATGTGTTATGTGTAAAGTTTGAAACCTTGGTCTGATAAAATTTTCTCTGAACCTTTACTCTGGGCCATGACATTTTCTTATGAATGATAGACGCAAAAGACAGTGTTCAAACTGTTCTGATATCAATGCGCTCCAATGCAAGACAGACCGTGAGGCCTGAGTGATGTCATTCTTTCCAGTCGGTCTTAAAACAATAGTCAGGTGTCCAAATGGACTCTGAAACAGGTTTTGCTTGCTGTAATCATTCCTCTTGTTCTTACTGGCCATTAAGAGATCCCTTCCTAATGTGCTTTCAATGTAAGTGATGGAGGACAACATCTACAGTCCTCCTTCCGCACACAAATGTATTTAAAAGATAATCCGAAGCTAATATGAAGCATATGCTGAACAAATCAGTCAAATCTAGTGTACATCTTTCAAAGTTAGTGCCAAATTCCCTTTTTCTGTTACTATCTTTGCACAGCAGCTCAACAGGGAAACACTGTCCAGAGAAACACAAAGATAATTTTAGACTAAAATACTGTAACATTGAAAGGGACTGTGGATAATGTCCCCCATCACTTAAGTTGAAAGCACATTTGATGGGGATCTGGTAATGATCAAACCACTTTTTTATGTTCATTTGGCATCTGACTGTTGTTTTAAGAGACTTGAAAAATCACGAACCAATCCTTTAAGCTGCATTCAGACAACATTGGGTGGAAGACAGCAATAGAACAAAGTATGCCTTTCAAGTGTTACCTCGGCTAATAAGTACTGTAATTTTATATTTGCACAATATAAGCATATTCTAGATTTAAGAATGTGGTATATAAGCTATATTGTTCTTGTGGGGGCGGTGTGAATAGTGAAACACATTATGTAGGGTTTAATAAGTCAATGGACTCACTTCAGTCAATTCTATATTACAGTATTGGCCAGCAGATTGGATACATTACAGTTTAATTATCACTTACACATCATTTTTGGATATTGATGTGACGTACATTTCCAAGTCCAAAAATGGTAATTGCATTTGACTTCTTTATGCTGTGGCATCTGGTGCATTAGTAGAGAAAGCTCATTCTTGTTGGATATGATGAAGTTGTAGATTTAAGCCTCTATTAGACTTACTGATGTGATGGGGCTCTTTTGCATGTGCGAGAGAGCACATGCCATATATTCACATATTAGGTGGCGCAAGTTGAGGCAACACAAGACATTTCACAGCATTAAAATAATGTCTTGCAGTATACCTGTCAGCGGAGCACTCAGACGGAGAATGACTTCAATGCGGCTGTAAATACATCCTGGGATATTATAAACAGACAGCAACTTCAGTGGAGCTGTAAATATACTGTATGTCTGTGTAAGATAAACAATGCCGGCTTTGTCTGTTGAACCAAAGTGAGAGACGTAGAGCGGGAGAGACAGACAGAGTTGTCAGAGTCTGTTATCTTAGCTCTACGCCTGTTGACTGGACTGAAAACTCTGTTATGTAGCTGGCAGATTGGGGTCTGTGTGCCTCAGCATGTGTGTGTCTATGTGTGTGTGTGTGTGTGTGTTGTTGTTGTCCTCCACACTTTTGCGAGTCATAGATACTGTATGTATCCTGAAGCTGTAGTGAAAATGAAACAGATGGACAGCATGGAGCCAGCACCAGCCCTGACAACACATCAGCTTCTACATACTGGTGAGTTGGCCCACGACCAACCTGAACATAACCAGGCTGCTGTTATTGCTGTCAGCACAAACCTGCTGCTCTCTTTAGCCAGATACACCCTGGAAGTGTTGGACACATGTTTTAAAGTGACCCGATTCGTCTCAGGGGGCAAACACAAATTTTAAAAGATCAAGTGTATCAAAACACTAGAAAGCTAATTGCAACTTTAAATGAATGGTTTTAAATTGTTGTTTTTTTTGCTTAAGGTTTCACCCATAATTTTGGCTCTGTAGTCTTGCTTTGAAAGCCAACATATCAAAGTGATAGTAGACCCCCTTTCACATCAGACAATTTGACTTAAAAAGCAGTAAAAGCTTTGATTAATAATGGCTACGTTCAATTAAAGTGCTTCATGGCTCTGCTATTGTTCATACTCTCTCACTGACATGGCTTACTGGGACATTTAATTGAACGGAGTCATCGTTAATGTTATTATTTACACCTGCTCTTATTTTGCTTTGACAAGTCAAAATGTCTGCTGTGAAAAGCGCCCATTTTAATCACAAAGGCGAGAGCACAGGTGCAATTAATTTTCATTTAAATTTTTAAGGTAAATTGTAGCATTCTCTGGTATTGTGTCTACTGGGACATAATACAGGGACACTAATGGGATGATTACTGCACTTTTCCTGCTATCACAAGCCAAAATGACTACTGTGAAAAAGGCCTGGTTATAAAAATTAATATGACACACCTCTGAAGTGTTTGTAATTATAATGTAGTTAATTCAGTGTGTCACTGCTTTTACCTGAGGTGTTCAACACTGCTATCGGAAACTGGCTTCTCTGTACAACAAATGTGTTTTAATGACAAGGTGTAACTTTTTTTTTGTGATGATCTATTGAATTCATAAAACAGACATATCCACTTTTATTTATTTACAATGTTCTACTGGCTGTGTGTCTTCCTGGGCTATGACAACTTTTTAAATGTATTACTTGTAACACTTGTTATAGCTTCTGACAGCCAGCTGCTGCAGCACCATGTGGAGTCAGTCCAGCTGAGATTTACTCAGTAAGAATAAAATGTAGGCTGCTCAAACAGTATAATCAGTATAACAAAAAAACAACACTTCACTGGATTATTAAGGGGTAAAAACATGTTTTAAAGGGGGCCCTGGGGGGTGAGTGAAGGATAAACCAAGCAGTCAATGTCAAGAGACAAGGTGATGAAGTAATAATAAAAAAACTTTGTAAAGAAAGTTCCAGATTAATTAATACTGTTTTGGGCTCAACTAAGCAAGGCTAATGGAAACGATTCACTCTTTCTTTCTCTCCCACTCCCACTGTTTCTTCTCTATTTCCCTCTCTACCCTCTTGCCCCCTTTCTCCCTCAACTTCCCTCCTCCTTTCTCTCCCCTGATCCTCTTTCCCTCATTCTCGTTCTCCCTCCTTTACTTCTTCTTTCTTTGGACTCCCTTTCTTCCTCCCTCCCTTTTCTTTCTCCCACGCTCCTTCCCTCTTTCTCTTCCATTAGAAATATATTGGGGTGACTTGGACCATGAAATTAAAATATTAGTGAGTGACATCACTGAATATTTCTAATTCTCTGGAAAGAAAGAATAAAAAAAAATAAAATTGAAGTGCCATTATATAAAAAGGTCAGGTAGAGGGCAGATTAACATTTAAAACTTTATTTCATCAGTGAAAGAAAAAAAGTGTTATATTATGCTTTACTGTAATTGGATTATCTCCCAAAATGAGCTATATACTGTAGAATATATTTGATATATATATTATGTTCATCATTGGGAGTGACAGTACGTTAGTTTCTTTCAGTGTTGTTTTTTTTTGGATGTCAAAATACACTTTGAAGTTCATATATTTGCATTTTCCTCCTAAAAGGGTTGACAGATGGAAAATACTGTATTTTCTGAAACATCATAATTAAGGAAACTATTTTTATTCCTGATGAGCTTTATTAGCTGGATTTTTCTCACTCTTTCAGTCATTTTGAAACGTTTGGCACATATAAAGTCTATACATCTTCCAACTTCATTTGTTATCATATTACTTTACTTCCAGGCTTAAAAATGTTGGGATTACACATTTTCCCACATAAAAAGGTAAATAGTCATGTAGACACTTTAGATTTAGAAAGTTTTGAGATACAGTGCTTTTTGTTTAGACTTTTGCTGTGACCACAATACATTTGTGCTTTTGTGGTGCTCAAAATAATTACATCTTTTATTCCACAAACCTAAACAGTTTAAAAAAATATATTTTACCCTCTTTAGATACTCATTTTTTGCGGCTTTGTTATCACTAAATCACATAACTAGTGCTGAGTAGGGTCAGAACTCAGTGTTTTGCTAAACAACACTTCATTAGGGTAATTTCCACCATATATTATACTCGAGCAGGGGTCACAAGATTACATACCACTGGAGGTGTGTGCTGTCAGCAAGCAACCTTTATTTATAGGGGTCACTAACGGTATGCGTTCAGCTTTTATGAGCCACGGGACCATGTGTCCTTTTTATATTTTGTAAGCGAAAATAAACAGCAGAAACTGCTCAAGTCTGTGGTTGTTTTATGTGTCCACATGCACACAAGACACGTATGCAAAGACATTGGACAGATGTACTGTTTTGTTTTATTTTTTAACCCAAACAGAGACTCCAAATATATTGCAGAAATATTATGAGTGTCTGCTTCAGCTCCTCAGTCTCTTGAGGCCTTTAAATCTATGAGTAACTACACCTAAAGGAAACATTGTACATCTGCTTCAGGTTATAAAACTGTTTTCTTTTCTCATTTTTCTTTATATGTTTATGCATGAGTGTGTGTAATCTCTGCATATTTGAGTCTGGTTGCTATAAATGTATGATCATAAAAAGCAAGGATTTTTTTCATTCAGTTCATCATCCATTCATTTTGGACAATCACCAAAGCAAATAAGCTACAAAAGGAAATACAGCAAGAAAAATAGAAAAAAAAGATACTGCAGAAAGAAATAAGACAGAAGAAAGGAAGGATGATGAAAAAAAGAAAGAACGAAAAAATAAAAAGGAATTTACAGAAAATAAGAGCAGGAGAGAGATGGAGTGTCACTTGGTGCTCACGTGGAGTCAGAAGCTGTCTCTTCTGCAGACTCCCTTGGGGGAAATTTAGGGTTAACTGGCCAACACATGGAAACAGTTTCTCTCTCTCCCTCTTCAATCCTCTCTTTCTCTTCCTCTGTGGTCAGCACACATGAGAGTGACTGACAAGATACACTCACTGCTGTCTTTCTTCATTTCTGTCTCTTTGAGTTCTTCACTTTCTCTCTGCCTACCTTTCAACTTTGTGAGCGCAGAGACTGACTTCACAGAGTTATCCATGTGGCCTTCTGTCTGCACTGTCTGACTGCTTAACAGCAGTAAAAAAAAAAAGGATTAACAGTGTGAAGCTCTGCTTGCAGCCCTTGGAGGCTGCAGCGTTCACTGCACCCCAAAACACAAAGGTGTTGAATGGAACAAATAGAGTACTAGTGAGATATTTGTAGAGCCTTGGGTGGGGTAAAAATCCATGTTTTAAAAAGATGAAGGAACACCTGCACACTGTCTACACCTGCTCAATAAATTACTTTGGTACCTGAAGATGGTCTTTGACTGAAACGGTAAAGTATGTTTATGGATCGAGTGAAGACAGTGTGCAGGTGTTTCAAAGACTACTCAGGTGTGCAAGAGAGTTTTTGATGATAAATGTTAAAGCCACATGGAATAATCTCCTTGGATCATGTGTTTGCTCTCACATTTTGAGTCTAATCTATTCTTAGTGGAAGTTTTTTTTACGTATTCTCTCATGGCAAATAGTGTGACATTTTGTTCTGATTGTGGTGTAGACTCGGCCTAAAGGTCATCACTGCCCTCTGGGGATCATGAACATCCACACCCAATTCAACAGCATCATGGCCCATAGCTTTGGAGAAACTAAATTCTTAAACTGAAATAAGGATTGTGGTGCACTCTTGGAACAAAGAGAGAAAATTGGTTATCTCTTTTACAGAATACAGCTTCATAACTCCTGATTAACAGCAAACACCAGCACTGGCATGTCAAATAGAGCAGCAAATAAGAGCAGATCAGAAAACCAGAGGAATAATATAAAGATGATAAAATATAAAAGAGAATTAGAAATAAAGGCTTCTTTCCAAGCTTGTTTGAAATGCAGGCCCAGTTCTCTCTTCAGTTGAACATAATGCTGCATGGCTTCCTCACTGTTTGTGTGAGGAGTTGTGTTTAAACTGCTTTAAATCAAAGTGTTGAACTGATGAATGGATAGAGGTCAGGCTCCAAATTAATGATTTTGTACGGCATTTCATCTGACTTTGTCTGAGGAAAAAGTGTTAAGACCTTCTCCTGCTATACTCCAGCAGGGAGGTGACACATGATAATAGTTCAAATGGAGACAATGGTGCACACTTTTGGACAGTAATTCCTCAAAGGGATTCGGTGTTGGACTAGTTTGTATATGTGAAAAAAGAGAAGTTCAAACCCCTCCTATCACTGTGTAAAGTGGGCATGCTTGTTGGATTGTTGAACCTTGCAAAAATCCAATCCTCTAATTGTAATGTCACTGCTTTTCAAGTTTGTATCTCTCCAAAAGAAGTTGGGAAATTAATCTGCCCGAGGTCTTTAAGTCAATTTGATAAGAGTTGTTTTTTTCATTCTCTTGTTTCTATTTAAAAAGTTAAAACTGAGAGAGTCAGGTGCTCCATCATCATCATCATTAAACAATGCAGCTCTTGTTAGTGAATTACAAACCCCCCAAAAAAACTGCTCTTTCAGCTGGTTTTCACCTCTTTCACTCAGAGATGAGTAAAAGGCCTCTGCACTGCTACTAATGTGACAGTAACAAGCCACACGAGACATGAACCTAGTGGAGGTGAAAGTGAAAATTGGCTCCACACTGTGCTTCAGAGAAAAACAGAGAGTATAATCACATGTGGGTTATATCAGTGATGAGGTACTTTAAACTACATACTTACTCAGCTTTGAGCCAAAATATCTCACTCACCTTTCTTCATTCCCATGTTTATATGCTTCCACACTACAGCTACTATGAAGTTAACTTACTCCCCATAGCATAGAAACTTGGCTAATATATATGGGTAAATGTTTTTGGTTACAAAATGATGCAAATGTCAATTCAAATGACATAAAACCAACAAAAATACAAAAAAAAATACAAAAAGTACATTTTAACAAACCTGATGCTGATTTTAAGACTATTCTTAAAGATATTTTATGAATTTCTCATTTGCCAACCCTTATTTGACACTGACCCATTAACGTTCAGCACGAGAAACTGATTAAAGCAGCGCAAACGTCTATCTCTAGAACGATGATTAGTGAATAGTTTTTTCTAAAATTGCAGCCGATATTTATAATGATAGTGTAACTATATAGTTACATTTTGCCAAGTTGTCATTTTAGTTTCCCTTTTTTAATCCACCTCAACTTGTGTTCACATCAATACCATTTTTTTCTGTTTGGTAGGTAAAGTTATTTTGCCCTAACCTGTCAGTAGTGACCAACATATTTGACTTGTAGCAACTTCAAAGAACAAAGGAGTCGCTTAGGGACTGAGGTTGGGCCTGATCGTCTGAAAGACTTCACCGAGATTTCAATGGTACGTTTTACCTTTTATTAATGAAAACAAGGATGATCAACTCATTATAGCGTGCACAAACTCATAATAAAATTAATCATAGTGATCAAAGAAAATAGTGGTCAACAATGAGAAGAGAACAGGTAACGATATTAACTTAATATCCTCGCCCATATTCATGTGACCTGCAATACCATAACCAAAACAAGCAACAGTAAAAATATCAACCATTGTAACTACAAAAATGTACCTCTGTTAATTCATTCATGGCTCAAACATGACCTGTCAACATCATTTCCTGTCAGGTGAAGCTTAAAAAGTGAAAATTTCTATTGAAGAAAAATGTCAAAAGTAATTTATTTTCACTGTGTCAATTTCACCCACACTTGTATTTTTGTAGATAGGATTCTGTCTTCAGCATAGGACCACGGTGTCCCAAATCATAATCCTGTCAAAAAAAAGCTCTTATTGGCTGCGGATGACAATTCAGAGGGCTGGGACCATGCAGGCTTAGTAAAATTACCTGCTTTATAAAATTTAAAAAACACCGCAAGAAACAGTGACAGAATATTTAAACGTGTGACAGCATAGTGTATTTTGCTCAGTTACAACTTTGTTACTTCTAAAGCCCCTCTTCTTTTCTCACCTCTCCTCTGTTCCCTCTTATCTCCACAGCCTCTCAAACTTCCACTCTTTCACCTTTTATTAATGTCTTTCTACTTCCCCTGTAATAGATGATATCCCTCTCTCTCTCATCTGTCTCCTTTTGTCTCTCCCACTCTCTCACCCTCCTCTCATTTCTTGTCCTTTTAACCCTGATGCATGCCTTATGTTGTCGCATCCATATATGGGCAACACTATCTGGCTGCCCTCCATGTAGCCAATTATAAATGCCAGATGAGTCGGAGTCTGTCCCCCTGGAGACTGAGGTCACCCCGGCAACTATCGCCACGGCAGACCTCATCGGAATGCGCGCCCAACCAATCATCTCCTCTCACCTTCATTAGGGAGTCGGTTAATGTCAAACCAGCATCCGATTCCAATTTGCTCTGTCATACACTCGCTCTCTGTTTTCAAGTGTTCGTGTTCGCTCTCTCGATCGCAGCGTTTTTATCTCTAATGCCGTCTCACGCTTGTATGCGAGACCTCCTTTTATCCGCTGCCGCCATTTACTTATTCCCTTTGTCCCAACTGATGAATGAGTTCCCTTGATACAACACTAACCTGCATCTGCCCCTCCGTGTCTTCTTCTTTCTGGTGCCCCCTCGTCTTGTCTCCTTTTCTCTTAGGCTCTCTACAATTATTTATTAGATGAAGCAGTTGGTTTAATATACAGGAGGCAAACGTTTCTGTCACCAATGTACTCCAGGAAAGACCCCAAAGCACATTGCTAAAATGTGAAGTCATTTTGCGGTACTAGCCAGCCATTACACATACATAATAATAACTTTATTTATATAACACCTTTTAAAAACAAAGTTTACAAAGTGCTTTGACAGACGAAGCAACAGCAGTACAACACAAAGCAAGACACACAACACAGAGAGCAGTGAAAAGACTGACATTGACAAGATGAAGGTAGAGGACAATGAAATACAGTAAGGAGATGATGAAAATATAATATAAACATATATAAAAAGAATAAAGGAGATAAAGTAAAATAAAACGAGAGTAACAATAAACAAAAAGGTGACATGAAAAAAAAGCTAGTCCGTAAAAATTAGTTTTGAGAAGTGATTTAAATTAGTTACTGAATCTGCAAGGCTTATTTATTATCGGGTAGGTCCTTCCAAAGGGCCCTGATGGCTACATGACCAAAAAACGTTTTCATATATTCTCACATTCATAAGAAATTGTTATGCAAAGAAAGTCTTTAAGGGTTGCATTAGTAAATGATTTTTGTGTCAGTTGTGTGTGCAGGACTCATTTTAATATGAGCTCCTTTCATTAGAATGAAAGTGGCACTGTCCCTGTCTCCTAGACAATTATGTTAATTTGACATCAAATGCATTTTGGTAAAAATGTAATGCCACCTGAGTCATGTTTAAAACTAAATCAAAATAATAAAATAATGACATTTTATTGAATATATTCGCCAATGTTGTAAAATGTTAGTACTTTAGTGGTATTTGTTCACCAAGAATGTGTTTTGTGGAGTGGAGCATGGAGCAGGTGGACCCAAATCCAGAACGCAGGAGGTGTCAGATACTTGAGAATAATTCTTTAGTCAAAAAACCAGCTGATGAGGCAGAACAAGCCTAAGTGAACAGAACAGAGAATGAACTACAAACCAGGGCTAAAATACAAACTGAACTAATGAGGAAAAGGGGAACAGGTGACTTGGCAGGGGAACAGGCAACGAGCTGATTGGCTGGGCAAGACATGAGGAGCAGAGCAGGGCAGGACTAACGAGGATTGATGCAGGACAGGTGTGGAGGGAAAGGCAGGCTGGGGACACAGGGGGAATAACACAGAAAACCCAAATAAACTATCCTCTTCCCAGGAAACTGACACACACACATAAAACCATAGCAGAAAACACATGAAACATAAGCCAAATATACAACACTTCAACCTCCCCCATCTATAACAAACAGAACTAAAAACTGAGATGCCTTTTTGGGTTCCCCTTTGGTACTTGGAGCCCCATGAACAGTGTGCATATATAGCGGCGGTTATGTATATGTTTACGTAGTGAAAGGTCTCAGACAAGCGATAACTACCACGGCTTGTGGTTGAATCCAATCCCTGGCTCGCTTGACTCTATTACTACTATTACTATTCAAAATGTGTCAAATTCTCAAATAAAAAAAATAATAATCAGAAGAAGACGAAAACATGCTAAATACGGTCCCTGCAATAAGTTTGCTAGTGGTCATTTTGAAAATAATTGCTACGTTAATAAAGAAGAAGACTGAAGGCTTATAGTAGCTTTGATGTCTGGTATGTGGCTGCTGATTTAAAACTCAATTATTATAGTAATATTGTGGTAAGTTTAATGTTACTTAATTACAATACCTGTCCTGGTATAACAATTTAGCTTAAGTAATGTTAGCCCAAGTGTGCACTCAGTGTTTCCAGTAAGCTATTGTTTGCTAATATCCGAGGAAACCGGGCATGTTTATGGTCCCAGGTCAACAAGTCAAAAGTCAAAACTGGTTAACACGTAAAAAAGTAACACTGGTCTTACCTTAGACTCTCTTGCTCTTCTTGTCTCCTGCTATCTAATATTCCTCGCTTTATACTGTTCTACTGCATTTTTTATTTCCTTCTCTTTTCATATTCAGCTGATTTCTTTCTTTTTGCCTTTCAGTTAAGAATGTTGTTGCATGCGGATATATGCACTTATATGTGAGTGTGTGTGTGCTACACTGTGTTAATGAATGTGCTCTTCTTTATGTATTTTGGTGTGTATGTGTGTGCTTGTGAAGCACTGGCTTTGACTCCAGTCCTCTTCTTAGCTCTCAGCATGCCCACTGTGTATAACTAATCATTAAGCCAGCTATTCTCTGTGCCGTATACTTAGAAACGCTCTCACAAATAAAACTCAAACTACATAAGAATCCAATGGAACCTTTCATTTTCTAAGAGTAAACATCTTAGACACTAAGAAAATAACTGGTTGATATTCATACTGGCACCCATTTGTGTTATTCACAGTGCATTATTAATGGGTGTTTTGGTCCTAGGGTCTTGAAATATTTTCAGCGAGTAGGCGGAAATATTAGCAGCAAAAAGGCACCATTCAAGATGCAACATATACTTGTTGGCCAGAAACTGAACACACAATGTAAATGCAAGGATTATTTTTTCGAAAATAACAAAATAACTATATATTTTGCATTCATGACCTTCTTGACTCCCATCGTGTTGTCGCCCTGGAATGAATAATACGATAACATCCACATGCCAACATATCCTTCTACCTAAACAACAGGAAAAGCCAGGTCTGTCTGTGCCTTTCCAAACTCACTAAACAGCCCCCAAAAAATACTTGATATGCTTTACGATACATCTAGTTCTATGCAGGCAACCAGAACTACTTTTACATCTTCATTTCTACATTTAGCTTTTTTTCCAATGAATCATACAAATGAGTTTCAAACCAAGCAACAATAGATAAAGGAGAAATCTTCCAATCAGCTCCATGTTTCATCTGACACAAATGCTAAGAGGTTGCAGGTGTTCGTGTGTACCTGGTTAATGTTTGCAAAAATATTGCTTTCATAGTTCAAATGAACCATCTTGAAATTTGTCAGGAAACAGGATGAGAATCACACTATCCTTTGATCAAAGTACATGCTTTGTACGGCAAAGTACCCATCCTAACCTCCTCCTAAGAGGTTTTGCAGTGGCATGACAATATCATCCTGCCTCCATGTTCAAGTACTGAGGGGACAGTCATTTTTCATGAGAACATGACAGTTTTTTTTGTGTCAGGAAACATTAAAACATATAAACACATGTCATATAAACTGGTTAGGAGAGTCTCAACATGCTTTAACAGACATAGTATGTATGTAAATCATAGTATGTAAATTCTGTGATAAAAACACTCTTGTTTGATACCTTGAAATCTGCATCTCATTGTAAAGGTTTTGAGATTTGAAGTCTTTCATTAGGTAAATTCTACATGGATGTGAGTCAACACAGAGCTTTAACTCAATGAAATGTGCTTTAAAAAAATCTGATTAAAAAGAAGTAAAGGAAACTAACCAAACCCAAAACTTTTCCTGGGGAGGAAGCACAAAACAAAAGAGAGGTAAATGAGAGTGTGAGTTCAGGCCAAGATCAAAAACAGCTATAGATCGTAAAAAAGCAACTACTTCATAAAAACAAAAGAAAAAACAGATGTCTGAAGTAATTTTCAGCCCAACAGTACACCAAACCCATAGCACTGCCACTTGGCAACACGCAGCAAGGTAGCATGCTAGTCTGAGAAATAGGTCAGCAAATGATCTGTCATCCTGATCCCTGCAACAGTCATCGTGTCCATTAATAACATATGCAGTGCTTTGGAAATGGACTTTGCATTGTGAAGTTGCATAGATGACCATGTGATGAAGATCATCATAAAGATTTTATAATAACAAAAAACTAATCTAATAAATATGATCAAAGTGTTGTGCAGCAGAAGAGAAAATCATACTGCTGAGTGCTCTGTGAGCAACATAACTATGCCTTCATTTGCATAATAAGCAAATTAACGTAATGGATTTCATGTAAATTGCAGAAAGACTAAATATTAATCACTGGGCACACTGTCCTTGTTAAGCAGTCAATGAGTGTCTGTGTGTGTGTGTGTGTGTGTGTGTGTGTGTGTGTGTGTGTGTGTGTGTGTAGTTTTTTGCATATGTGTGTGTCTATCATACCATCTCAATTTGTATGCATAAAACTGCTGATGCTTGGTATCAGCTGCTGTGGTTGCCACAACACACACACGCACACACACACACACACACACACACACACACACACACACACACACACACACACACACACGCACGCACATGCAGAGTCTAAACACACACTACTGACTGCACTAAGGCTGGATACTAAGTACAGGTTTGTAACTTTAGGGGTTCTGAGGATTTCAGTCATTAATGTCCCTTAAAGATGAGCTGTGAGTGAGTGAACTGGCAAGATGTATGTTATGTTTGTGTTTGTGTTTATTACGTTTAATTAAACCCTCTACTGTTATGTGCAGAGTAGAGAAAGGAACATTGGGGCTGCCTTGGATTAGTAGGTCTGTGGTTGAGATCAGTGTTGCCAAATGGGACTGACAACAAGTAGCCGAGTCAAAGCCTAGAACCTGTCCAATCATCAATAAAAGTAGCCAAATGTTTACATATATGGATCCAGTCGCCTCTGGTTTTCTGTGTTATCAGTATAATTAGGCAAACTCAACACCACAGATGGTCATCAATTATCAGTCATTGTGAGTCGAGCTGATGGTGTGTTCATGGAAACAGTCCAATGTTAATGAATCGTTAGTGTTCATGTCATTATTAAGTCGGCTAATAAAAGTGTGATTACAGAGCTAGTTGTGTAAAGATTAAAACACTGTGTATTGACAATATAAAACCATATCTATTAAATGTGAGTTTAATTACATTTAACGTCAGTGTTTGGCAAATGTGAGGCTTCTGCATTTGTTTGTCTCAGACACTTTTCCTAAGCGCTATGTCAGATTCATCACAGCTTTCAGAGATATTTTCCTATTTGCCACCTGCATGTTGACGAGAATGCTATTTTAAAGTCGAGAACTCATAATTATGATAACTCTTATGTGACAGGAAAGCAGCATAAGCCTACTGAAATCAACACATTGTGAATCTCATTCTACTTGAATGAGGAGCTGATTTATTGGAATATAGCCTTATGTTTTTAGGGGGTTATTTTCGCTTACATAATATGTCAAGAATCACAGCAGCATATCAAGAGATGAAATTTAAAAGCAGGATGTGAATTTGAAACCCATGTCATACAGAGACTTATTCAACAACTTTACAGCATTATGATAACTCAGTCTTTCACCTGTGATTTTACAGACCCGGTGGGCCAGATCAATTATCATTTGTATTTGGAAGCCTCTGTGCGGCACTGTCCCGAAACATGAGTCAACTTTTGTGTTGTTGCCTGGGAAACGCTTGACCCACTGCAAGGTCAGGTAAGGTAAAGTGAAGGTACTTTATTTGTCACACATGCAGTTTTATTTGCAGTTAGATTAAGTAATAGGAGCAGTGGGCAGCCATTTTTTCAGTTCTATGTCGGGCACTGACAGGAGCAGAGAATTAACTTATCATACATGATTTTGACATTTGGAGTAAGACGGAGCACCCAGAGGAGACACATGCAAGCACAGGGAGAGCATGCAAAGGCCCCGCCTCAGCTGGATATTGAACCCAAGACCTTCTTGCTGTGAGGCAACAGTGCTTACCACCAAACCACCGTACCACCCCCAAGGTCCAAACCCCACAAGGGCCACTGCTGTCAGAGTGCCTTTAAATTACTGCACAGTGAGAGTGTATGAGATTCAGACTAGCTAACATAAGAATAGTGTTGCTTAAAAAGAGAAAAAACTTTAATTCAGGGGACAAATATTACAATTTTTCTCCCAAGCTCCAGAGCCAAGCAAATCTAAAGATGGGGAAGAAGAGAGAAGGACAGAAGTGGGAGAAGTGAAAAGGGCAGATGGGGGGAGGCTCAATCTTATTTTTATGCAGTAAATGCAACTTTTTAAGTCATCTTCTCCTTGTGGTCTGACCGTGCGAATATTCCATCCCCTTCGTCTTTTCTCTTGAGGGGTTTTTTCAGAGCATACGATCATTTTCATCCCATCTACTCCTTTTGTCTGTCTTTTGTATAATTTTCTCTGCCTTTATTGTTTTCCTTTTCTTTATCTGTAATTGACTCAATGTCATTGTAAATGAAAGTCCCCCCTCAATGATCTCTCGAGTATAAATGAAGGATACCACTACAAATTTTCTGAGCTTTACTTTCTTTCTCTTTCTTGCAGGTCAAAGCTATACAATATATAAGTCAGCAGTACTGATGACTGAAAGAAGTGCAAGAACAGCAAGAAGTATCACAAGCATCATAAAGAGAAAAAGAGAGAGAGAGAGGAGGTGTGAGGAGATACTCAAAGATTGAAAAAAAAGGGCAGAGAGATAAACAAAGATACGAGTAAAACCAGAGAACAAGAAATCAGCAAGCAGGTGCTAAAAAGGCAAGAAAGCATAAAAGAAAAGGAATACAATAAAGAAGTCAGAAAAGCCTGAAAGAAAGCAAAAGGCAGAACGGTGGCATGGAAGAAAGTGCATGTCTTGTTTCCTTCCTTTCAGATTGTGAAAGAAATCAGTTACTCGGGAGGAGGCCACCTCCAGTGGAACCTATTACAGATAGAGTTATCTGAGGGGAAGATGGAGAGATGATCAGTGAGAAACAGAAGGATGGAGACAGACAGAGACACAAAAGGAGGCACTGAGGACTAATAAACTGGCTAAGGAGGGAAGAACAACCTGCGTGTCTATTTCAGTCGTCAACTCTTCTCAGCAGCCAATTTGAACTGACAGAAAGCATCCACTGGGCCAATAGTGGGGTTGAAGAGGAAAATATCACTCAAAATGAAAAGAAAAAAAAGGTGAGCTGGGACAAAAGCCAAAGTGGAACATTATACCACGAGTACATTAAGATCAATTAATGATTATCACATTAACTTAGACATATTAGTGTCATTAACAGGACTGCATTCATATAGCTCCTTTCTATTCCTCGCCCACTCAAAGCGCTTAATACTACATGTCACATTCATCCATTCACACACATTCATACGCTGATGGCACAACCTTCAGGAGCAATTTGGGGTTAAGTATCTTGCCCAAGGGCACTTGGACTGGAAGAGCTGGTAATCAAACCACTGATTAGTGGACTACTTGCTTTTCTAGAG
The DNA here is from genome assembly GCF_963691925.1 of Scomber scombrus. Lineage (NCBI taxonomy): Eukaryota > Metazoa > Chordata > Actinopteri > Scombriformes > Scombridae > Scomber > Scomber scombrus. Next base: position 25,195,165 of record NC_084981.1, on the reverse strand, counting down.
TGAAAACAAATGAAAGCATGACTGAAAATATTGGCAGCGTCTAATGGCATCAACACCAGATTTTCAATAGTATCTCACAGAGCTAGATTAAGTGGGAATCTTCTCAAATTGCTTCATGGTAAAAAGGGATATTGTTTTATGGCACAAAGCAAGAGGTGGGTGCTGAAGGTGTTTTAGAAGAGAAGTGAGAGGCAGCCACAAAATTCACCTTCAGTGTTTACCTTAAGAGATAATGACCTCCGAGGAATGGAGGGCCAATGAAGTTTATATCAATGTATACTACTACTTCCAGTTACACTGTGATGGGAAGTGTAATTTCTTCCTGAGTTATATCCCCTGGCAACATTTTTTCTATTGAAGGAAGTGTGCTGCATGCTAGCTGTATGTAGTGTGAAGTGCAGGACTTTGACATTGGAGATCATGGTTCACATCATGAGTTCCACTTGGTCAACAAATAGTATTTCAGTTAAGATCAGGTTTAAATCATGGTTTTATTGAATTGCTGATACAGTAAACATGCCCTGTTTAACGTTATAATATATACATTTTATTTATATAGCACTTTTCTTAACAATGTTACAAACCTTTTATGAACTTGAATGTCCACTTTGTGTTGTGACAACTTCTATTTGTTGCTAATTGCTTCCTTAATTATTGTATTAGTTATTTTATTTATTTTTTTATTTATTGTGTTGTATTCACTGGGTGATACACTTATTCACATTTAAAAAAAGAAATTGCATTGCTGTGTGACAGGAGATATGTGTAAAAAGCATGAAATAAAGCGTTGACATGAATAAAGTATGAAAAAAAAAGTTACAAAGTGTTTTACAGAAGAAATAAAACCAAACAAAGCAGATAAAAGTGAGGCGACGAGGAGCACAGAGCACATAGATAAAGAAAGAGGCACAGAAGATTATAATGAAGAAAATAATTAAATAATAAAAAAAACAATAAAACACAGGAGTAAAAGAGTAAAAGAATAAGATCAATTACAAGTTAAAGTTAAAACAATGTTATTACAAATAAGGTAAAAACTACAGCAACACTTGTAGTATACGAATATACATCATAAATCATATTATAAACAATATTAAGTAATGAAGAAGCAGAAAACTATTCAAAAAGGTAAAAAAAGAAAGTACAAAAATATAACCAATTAAGTGGACCCTGACATGTCTCAGCCAATGGCGTAATTGGTAGATACACCATTGGCTGCTGATACGTGTCTGGACTGCATCTGCTCACTGGTGGTGGTCGAGAAATTACTTAAGACATTGACAGATAGGAAATGTGCCTGTTTGGAAGGATTCTTCGTACATTTGGTGGAACAAAATTTCAGCCAAAACGAAACTGATTGTGGATGCAACAATTGTGTCGTGTGTATTCAAAGTGTTGTGTACGCTGAAACTAATTCTGCACAACTCAGATGCTATAAGTCAGCAAACGATTGTGCGTCTGCATGTGTGTGCATATGTGTGTGTGTCTGTTTATGTGTGAACTTGTGTTTTGTATTGTGTATTGTTTCATTGTGTGTACTCATTGTGCAGAACTGAGATGCCATTAGCCAGGAAACAGCTCCCACAAGACCCTTTTTAATCAACTGGCCCAATCATTGTTGTGGAAATAATTATAAAAGAGTAAGCGTGTGTGTGTGTGTGTGTGTGTGTGTGTGTGTTTGTGTGTGTGTGTGTGTGTGTGTGTTTGTGAAAGAGAGAGGGAGACAAAAGGCAACAACAAATTAAAGAGCAGAAGTGAGAGATGGAAGAGAGAAAAAAAAAGGCAGATAATTATTCAGCTTTTCTCAACAGACGCTGCCTATGGTGCCAAGATGATGTGTGGAAGGAGACAACAATCCTTACCACACACACACACACACACACACACACACACACACACACACACACACACACACACATTACAATTACTATTGGCACAAATAACGTTATCTATTTGTTTGTGTGCACATGTTATAAGTGTGTGAGTATGTATACTATTCAGCTGTGTGTCCGTGTGTATGCACGTTATTTGTCTTTGCATGTGCACGCTTGTGTGTGTGTGCAGTATGTGTGTGCCACTGCGCGTGCAACTGTAATCTGTTTCTTCTCCCTCAGAATGACGTCAGTGTTAAACTCGAAAGTGGGCCACAACGCAGCTGTATCTGTGTGTGCGTGTAGTATATGTGCATGTTTGTGTGTATTCTGTATGTATGTGTGTGGGGGATTGAGAAGGTTACTTGGGAGGTCATTTATTGGAAAGGTACATTGTGTGCTGTGTGTCAGTGTGAATCAGAGCTGATAGAAACGCACACGGTTTGCGTTCCCAACAAGTACATTTGTGTTTGTGCATGTGTGAAAATTAGACACATTTTGACTGAAACGCTCCCATACAACACTGATGATTTCTTACTTTTTTCCATTATTAAATCACAGAAGGCATTGGGTATATGTTTGTGTGAGTGTTTGTTTGTGTGTGTGTGTGTGTGTGTGTGTGTGTGTGTGTGTGTCTGTGCATGTTTGTGTACTCTCTCAGCTATAACTACACACATCAACCTTCTACTGTAGCACCAGACAGACTTTGCGTCAGGGAAATGATGCCCTGAGGCTAAAACTGTCACAGTCACCTTCAGCCATGCAAACTGGCAATTTTTTTAAGGTACATCAACACTCACACGCAAACACACACACACACACACACACACACACACACACACACACACACACACACACACACACACACACACACACACATATGTTGTCTGCTTTTTGTGCAGCATTGTATTAATGCCTTTTAACAGCTGAACACTTATTTTATTTAATGATTTATTGAGGTGCAGTATTACCTGCAGCTACTGCACACAAGTATTTCATGCTTAGTTGTTATTCTTTCAGCATATCTGCATCACTCTGTCAGAGCTACCACAGGGTGGAGCACTAAACAGCGCCATGTGCATTACAGATGATTATTTTTGTATCCCAAGTGTTTAGATGGTGCACTGACCTTGTCTTTTGTTCCGGTGTCATCGTATTGACATACTTGGTATGGTTTATGCTGAAATGTTCTGTTCTGTTTTGCCCTGAGGCATCGTGCTTCTAACACAGCAGTAGGATGAGTTTTCTGTCCCTTGTCTCTCTGTGTCGCCGCTCTCTCTTCTGAATGCAGAAAAGTAGAAATGTGTTAAGCTGCAAGTCCTACAACGGCCTCCCAATGAGGCTCCTGAGGAAATCAAAGACTGCTTCTATTCAGAAATGTTATTCTTCTATTCTTTCTCTGTCATTTTATCAATTATACTTCTTCTCCATCAAACTGTCCTCACAGTGGGACCTTAGACGCTGAGATATGTCCTTTAAACATGGCCTAAACAGAACACAGGATACAGAGAGAAGTGAAAAAGTGAAAGCAAAGAAAGAATGACTTTTGCTTTTCTCAGAGCACGTCATAGAAAGAGCACTTCACAGATCAAAATCTCCTTTTTTTTTAGCCCTTATTAGAACTACCCAAACCTGCAGCCCTCACCTTTCTTTCACGCACATGCAAGCACAGTCTCTTTTTTGCTCTCTCTGCACTGCCTCAAATCATTTTTTTCCTTGTTAGGTCTTCTTTATTTTTCCAGCCAAAGACAGGAGGAAGACAGAAAATGTGAAAGCACATAAGCCATGTATATAAAATAATAATTTGCCAACAACCAGCAGCCAGGTGTGAAGAAGCAACATCAGTAACACCTCCTATTCCCCTGCCATAAAAGCAAACCTGCAACAAACTGAGGATACAGTCGAGCTATGTTCCTCAGTCTTATATGCTTTTTCTTTTTTCCCCCCACATAAAATGACCTTTGTCTCTTACAGCTGAGGTGTATTCCATGTGATATTGATGCATTTGAGGTGAGCTGAGCCATACGCACAAGCACAAATAACTTGCATTTTTCCATTTTCCCCCTTTTTGTTCCCTCTCTCTCCGTTCCTTTTTATTCTCTGCTTCCTGTCAAGTCTGTGACTTCTGAATATGCAGGCACACATACAAAGATTCAGAATGCTGCCTTTGTGATAACCTGGAGGCATATTTCTCTGTATAAACAATATCCTGGAGTTTAGTTTTTTTTCTCCTACGTAGCATATTATCATTATCCTGCAAAAAGGCATGTGTCCGCAAAGTCAGTTTTTGAGGGACTGAGGAAGAAGTTAGTTGAGCTTTACTTAAACTTTTGGGCCTGTTTTGAGACAATATGCCTTTCAACTGAAAATGCCAGCCAGTTAATTTAACAAGAATGGTTGATGATTTAGTTTTTAACACAAATCTTTATGAGCTGCTAGTGGGGCTTCAGACCTTCAGAACCAGTTGTAATTATGGGATTGTCTATCATATAAACCCCACTACTCTGAGGCCTTTCCAACATTGGAAATGATGATCTGCATCAGGTAATGTTTGACACTGTAAAAGCCAATGAGTTAGTTCAAGGTAGGTTTGAGGTAACTTAAACTATTTAAAGGACCAATATGTAATACATTTACTGTACTTTTTATGGCCTGTATGACTCCCATTCAACCTGATAGTGGTGCTGGTACATCACGTAAAGCAGCGTTAAAGAGATCAGGTTGGCGCCAATTTTGACACCTCAGGTTACCAGATATGACACACTGGAAAGCAAAGCGTGCTGCAGCCTTGGAAACAAGTAAACAAACTGGATCAGCTGAGCTAACTTTATAACACGCATGAGCTTTGAGTCTCTCCAGTATTTTGAGTTTGGACTGCAGTACCCATTTTAAAACGACTGCTGTCAGTGTTACTTGTGTACTAGTGTGTCTTTTGAATCAATTTTAACATGAAAATTATTTGATTTTAGTTGCAATATTGTTAAGATAACTTTGGTAAATAAAGTTAAAAATACCAATTCCATTCAGTTCATTGAGTATTTTGCCCTCATATGTAGCATTTCTCCAAATTATTAAACATGTGTTAATAGAGTTATCTTAATCAAGTATAGACTGACTTAAATGGATCTTCTTTATACAAAATTTGTAATTACTCAGTTTTCTTCCACTGATACATCTAGTTGTGACAATTTAAATGTAGTTGTAGCTTCTGATTTCATTTGAAGAAACTGATTGCATTACACCTTTTAAATTGGACTAGAACAATATAAACACACATTCAAATCATGTTACTTCTTTATGTATGTTCCTCCATTGCACAAATCACACATTTACCTCAGGGGGCTTTACAATCTGTACATTAAACAACATGCTCTATCCTTAGATCCTTGATTCAATTAAGGAAACAATTCCCAATACAGAAAAACTTAATGGGGGAAAAATAAAAGAAATCCTTGGAAGCAAACATGAGCGGCATTTGTGAAAATCTACCACTGAGGATTTAAATAAGCTAAGTACCATGAATGGTATAATGCACCTTTTAGATGGAATGAGCTGCAAATTGCCCTCAAACATGAGTCTTACATTACCCTTGGAGATTTGAAAGCTTTGTTATTGGGTGTTTTTATGATTCTGTAACTGCTTTTATTAATTTATTGTTTATTGTATTGTTGTGTTGTTTCTGTCTGCTGATTGAGAATAGTATGAGTCATACCTACCTTGATTTAAACATAAAAACATCAGGGAGTTTGTTTCAAACTGGCTGTGAAAGCAATAAAAGAAAATGCTTGAAGTGTTCTAAATGCAATTCAGACACATTTTTATAATTTAATAATTTAAATTAATACCTGCATTTTGGGCCCACCCATAGCCTTACCTATTGGAAAAAAAACCTCCAACAGTCTTTACATGCAGAATTCTGCAGATACATTTTACACATACATAGAAAAACATCAGCAAATGCATGTGGAGCAAAAATTAGGCAGATAACCATTCATATTGTTATTGATGATTAAAATTTAAAAGAGAGCACTCAAATTTTATAATCACCTTAAATCCAGCACCCCTAGACACCCTCCAATTTAAAAGCCTCAAGAGCTGAGCTCATAAAAGAGTCCCCTATGTCAGTTGGTGCTGAGTGTAGCATATTACTACACTCGGAAATTAATAATAAGCACTCATAAAGTTAATGGGGGCACCACCACCATTGATTAATTAATTAATTATTGAGTAATTAAATAATTAATTAGGAGAGGAAAATAATTAAATTAAATTAAATTAATCAGTTTTATATCTGAATATCATAAATTCTGAATACAGGGACCCCATCTAAAGGAATACATGTAGAAAAACTTGGCTATAAATCAAGATATTTGTTTAACTACCCAGGGATGGGATGAATGGGAAACACGGAGCATATTTGCATACAACTAAATGAATGAATGGATGAATGAATGGGTAAATTAAATTAACAATTTATTGCCAACAGAAAGAATGAATGTTATCAAAAATGAGGCACCAAGACTCTTAACTACAGCCAATTAAAATATATATATATATATATAATGTTGATATTTTTGTTATTTTGTATTTTATACAAATATTTGGTCAAATTGTATGTTTGGCAACGGTGTTCTCGAAACGTTCATGCCACTTAAGACCATGTTAGAAAGTTGACAGTATTATCTTCACATAATTATTGTATATGTAGTGATTAGCTTTTACACTTTTTTTAAATGTTACCTTTATTTATACAGAAAAGGTTCTTTAAGATTAAAAAATCATGGTTAACATAACAATAAATTACCGAAAACTAACAGCTCTAGTGTATCCATTCAGGGATGTGACACTCCATGATCCCAATGTAAACTAAAACTTTTAAAAATCTAAACATTTTTTCCAGTTTTAATATGACTCATTGTTTATGTCACAACAAACTGTATTATCATCTCTTGAATGTGACTACCAACGACCAACTCGTGGATACAATTCACAAAGTATAATAAACACCACAGTCTTGTTTGACATTATACAGTAGACTACAACAGTTGTCTGGCTTAGACTCAGAATCATTAAATGTTTTGATACTTGCTGCTATAATGTCAAAAACAAACACCAAATTTTTCTGCAGGGTGCTGATAACATGCCAAGCCAATTAAAAACCCATTCATGTCGGCAGCTTGCTCATATTTGCAGGATGCAGGACAGCTGAGCGGCGAGAGCGACTGCTTTGTAAACAAAAGGTCACTAGCTTGAGTGCATTAACAGTCATGTATCCTGCTTCTGATTAAAAGGGCAAGAGACCCTGCAAATTGCGATGTCAGCCAAATTTGTACAGTATTGAATTATGTAAATTTAAATTACCTGTCAAAACATGAGCAGGACGAGCAAGTATTTACTCTATGAAAGGCTTGTTTATGGGGGTGAGTTTATAAAAAACTGGGGCGCACTCATAGCTGTAGCCAGGATTTTAGAAATACTGAGGTCATGGGTCCTGCTAGGAGGGTTTGGGGGCAAATAACATAATCAAAATCAAGGCCAACACATAGATGAAAACTGGACTAAAATCATGCACAAGATAAGTCACAAATACAGCCAACTTTGAAAGAGTGAGGTTTCTTATTGCCTCAAATTGAGCAGAGGAACACAACTGCAGTACCTTTCAGGTTTGCCCTAAATTTGTTTGACAACTGTTCTCACACTCATTAGTTCAGTTCATCCCCAAAATGACGAAAATGGATTTTGCCTAGTCTTTGAATGGAATATAATATAATACTGTGAATATGTGTGCCTCTTAAAATGTCAGAGCAGAAACTTATAATTGATTCTGTGTGCAATAGTTTGGACACGTCACACTTTGAAAACATATATGCTCATTCATGTGTGAGCTCAGACCTTGAACATAGTTTCTGCATCTGTAGTCTAACTTATTGTTACTTGTGTTGAGTGTGTCAGGTAGAATAAAGCCTATATAAGGATATAAGCCAGCTCTGTCATACATGGCTTTGACAAATCTTATCGTATAACCGCAGCACCCATCCTTGTTATAGCCAATCTATATTGTTCCTAAATTATCTAAAATGATTTGTATCATCTATATTACTAATCCCATAGGGCCAGTAATGCGTGCTTTGAAAGTCAGCCTGTGTTGACTAAGTGTTGTGTGTATGTAGGTTACAGCCCCCTCCCACATGGAGTAAATAGAAAGACAGGACTGTAATGTACATGTAAAACTCCTTAAATGTATGTCACATAATGAGCTGTTCATCCCTGCTGGCAAGATGATGCCAACCTTTGTTTACACCATACAACTAAGTAGTTTTAGCATTTTGTCACATTTTAAGAAATATATATATATATATAGTCAATTGTAGCCAGGGGCCTGGCCATACTTCATAAGTCAGTGAAACTCAAAGAATATCACGAAAAACATCAGTAATGTAATAGTAGTTTTAAATACTGTGTACTATCTGCTTACATGAAGAGGAAAAACACGGACGGACGGACACACACACACACACACACACACACACACACACACACACACACACACACACACACACACAGCACGAGGCAGTTTCACCTCTTATTGATGTGAGTAAAAATAAATCAAGTTGACATGGCTTTTTCTCTGTACAGGTGATGGATACAGCCTGAGGGAGGGAGGACACACACACGCACACAAACACACACGCACACACACATTTGCACAGACATCTCTTGACTGTCCCTTGTCCCATCGCTCTCTCCTTCATCTTATATGATGAAGTACATCGAAGGACGGACCCAATATGTTTCTTTTCCTCCCCTCCTGCTCGTCTCTCCTCTCTATCCTTCACTTCCTGCTGAGTCCTCTCTGTGTCACCAACTCAAAGGCAAAGTTGTTGTTTTTTGGCTTTGTTACTTGTGAATGCAGGTTTTTAATTATAAAAAGCAGGTTTTCAAAATTGACATAACCTCAAAATGTAAATACCACGTTACGGTTTTGTGCTGCTTGCATCTACAGCTGTCCACTCAGCTCCATTTTATATGTAGGTTTTTAAAATATCATAAACTCATTAAAATCACATTTTGGTGCTGTTTACAGGTTCATTGACCATTCAAAAGTGTAACCCTGTTTTCCTAACCTGCAGCTTGAGGAGGCTTTATATTGAGTTTCATCTCATTTTTGGGCTGTTTAGTTGTAACTTTTACAGTTTTGGTTCACTCTCAGTGCTGTCATAGTGTTATTTTTGGCTGCAGTAGGCAGCTGTTTTCAGGGAAAAACATTTAAAAGCCCACTGTACACTACCTGCTAAGCACCAAATGGCAAACAGACACAGTTAGCAACTGGCTGGTGAACATAGTGGAGCAGCTTAAGAGCCAAATATTTCCCCCAGGAGTTTGTAGAGAGCAAAAACAGAGCCGAAAAAGAGTGAATGTTGGACTTACATTTACCAGGTGGACAGAAACACCACTCCAAATGAATGATAATGTTGCTCCATAACTGCATCATGTGTAAATAAACAGCTTTGCTAACGAGTTCAACACTTGATTCTGCAGCTCCGAAGTGGTTTAAAAAACAACTAATGCAGGTTTAAAACAAACTAAATGAATGAAACCCTTACCATGCCGGGAAAGGGCACACCAGCTAATCTAAAAACTTGAAAAGACCAGGCTCTGTTTGTGCTCAGAGAAAAGCACATATGTACAGAAACGTGTCTCAGGTATATGTTGGTTTATTGATGAGACTTCTGATCGGTCAAAAGAACATTGGTGAGAAAAAGATGCACAGTTGCAGGGGAAAAAATAGAAAAATGTTATAACATGTTTACATTCCTGCAGGTTTGCTGATGTAAAACAACATGGCATCTCTCTCTCTCCTCTATGGCAGCTACTGACTGCTGTGTCTACGTGTCTTTCAAAGTCTTCTCCCTCCATAGGCTAGGTCATGTACACACTTTCCCTCCAACTGCCTCCTGAGCTTCTTCTTTCAATCCATCCATTCCCAGCTGCATTTCCTATGTGACCTTGCCACAGTGCACAACCTGTCAGCTTTGCACTGACCTCTCTCTCTCTCAGACACACACGCGCACACACACGAGCGCGTGCACACACACACACACAAATAAATGCATGGATGTCTTATACTCATACACACATTGGAAAACACTCAGATGCACACTAGACACTGAACAAGCACTGATCTCACACATCATACACATCAAATGACCTTTTAGAGTACACACATGTGAAAATCATGCTACACACACACACACACACTCACACACACACACACACTGACCTGATCCCCTCTCCCACAGGGATATGGAGTGTTCCTGTTTGTCTTTCGCACTGTTGAGTTTTCTCTAAAACAAACACAAGACAGAAGGAGCAAAGTAAGGATGATGGAAAGATGGAGATGGATTGAGAGATGGAGGATTTGGGTTTTTTTTTTATGTTGTTGTTGCTATTTTTCATTCAGAAAGTCAGATTTTCAATCTCATATTCATTGTTTCATTTTTCTTCCAAAATGCTTGACTGGTGAGACAAATCAGTTGGAAATGTCTCACGGTCAAAATACTTAATACACACTTCACATGTATTATACAGTAGAGAAATGTCCTTTGGAGAAAATTGCTCTTTCCCCTGAGGTTGTGAAGATGTGTCTTTCTAAAATACAATTAAAAAGGACAATGAGCACTCGAGCTGTACTTGTAGTCTACACTTAAAATGTCCTTAACAAAATTACCAATTGAATAGCTCAACCAAAACCACTTGCCCTCCAAAAGATATCCAAAGATGAACACACCAACCACTTCTATGACAGAACAAGAACCAGTTAAAATATTATTAATAAAGGTTAGATTTTTGGACCGGTTTTCCTTTTTAAATAACCACAAAATTATACAAATTTTAGAGGGCGAACAATGTAATTTTTGAAGACATTTTGACATGCACTAGCAAGAAAAACACATGTACTTAATAACTTTTAAAATGAATGCATTGTCTTTTCTTTGACCAGCTTCGGAGCCTTTGAATTGTGCATGATGTTAAGGCTTAGTGGGACTGTGAGCCCTCGTTAAGGTTTATTAGTTCCACCTATGCTTGTGTCTGCCATGAAAAAATCTAGTCCTCAGATAGATCCTCAACCTCTTTAAAGGAAGTTAAAACACATTAAAATATTAAACCTACACACACACACACACACACACACACACACACACACACACACACACACACACACACACACACACACACACACACACACACACACACACACACACACACACAAAACATCACAACTACCCAGGAAACTGTGTAAATGGCTGTATTACAACTTTTACAATAGAACATCCCAGACTCTGATGGTGGTTCATAATGCACCACCTAATGGATCTTAGCAGTGACTGTTTAATGTAAAGTTGCAGTCAGACCAAAACTTCCCTGCCTAATATTATGTTTAGAGTTGTAACGTGGTGAGCTAGGATGGCCAGTGCTCTATTGTAGACCTAATAATTATGGGTTCTTGTTATAGCATGTTATTGTCATTAACCTCTATCACTGTAGCCAATCTCCTTTTCTTTCCTGTTTGTATTATTTTGCCATTCAGTTAACATTTCCTGAATGAAAGGTCAAATCCACCATATCTGTCAAACCAGCTGGACATTGGAGAACTTGCTCATTTCGTATGTCAATCACAGCTCAGTGCGAAGTGAGGGAGTTGGGATAATTTCATAACTAGAAGAGAATGCCTCTTTCCCTGTTACACACATAGAAAGGAATGGGAAGCAAAATAATGTCTTACATTGTGAATCTCCTCATGTGTTCAGGGTGCCTGTAAGTTATAGGGTTGGATCATATGGGCTCAAAATAGGGTCAAATGTATTGTAGCTTTGTATCACAAAAACTGAACGTGTGAAAACATTTTGTATGAATACATTCAAATGTTTGAATGTGTGAAAAATTCAACTGTGCACGACATTTTACTGTTGTTTTTGAGATAATGGGCTGATTGTGTCATAGTGTTGATGTATATGTAAAAGTAATATTCTGTATTGTACTGTTGTTGTCAAATGTTTGCTTTATAAATTACACTTTAACACCATATCTCTATATATCTAAAACATCTTTGAATGACCTCGTCCCAAATCCGCCACACATTCTGAGGGAGGCCGTAGTCGTTATTGTTCCTTTTCACTTTTGTGCGTGACATTAAAATCAAACATCATGCCGCTGGCTAACAATAAGTCTAATAATGAGGCAACCTGTGTGAAACCTTACGACAGAGCCGCAACCCAACTTCAGTCACCAGTCGTCTAACCTGGAGCGATGCCTTTCAACTTCCTCAGAGGTGAATTCTTACACAATCCTCCTTCCAGCAATCCAACAGTCCTCATTATGGTCACAATAAATAGAGGGAAGAGAGAAGAACTGGATCATTTGTAGACCAATAGTCATGCATATTTTGCAGAGTGGTAGCTGTACATATACCTACAGTATTAATAATACTAATATATTACGCAACAGTCACTGATTAGTATGTGCTCTATTGTCCTGAGTTAACATCTGAGGTAACTGATCTATTGGCCTAGATTTGTACAAGTAACCTTTACATCACATAACTTTTAGTGTCTAATACAACTATATCAGCCTCCTTAACAGTTATATGTCTGGCTCCATTTCACCTCTTCTGGATCCACCACTGTTTTTTATGATCACGCTCTGAATCCATCTGTGTGAGCAGCTGGTGTTCTTGCAGGACGACACTGCCCCCCGAGCAGTTTTTGAGCTCCTCAGTATCAATTTTTTTCTAAGATGTTTTTCACATCTTCAGCCCTCCCACTGTGGTTGGACAG